>NC_079899.1:279047-578670 GCF_024868665.1 Triplophysa rosa | reverse complement strand
CCCGGTCAGTGTTGAACTGCCTGAGATCAGACAGTCAGCGGTCCCCCTGTAACAAGAGGCTCCTGGGATTCATGGCATCCTCGGCGGGGGTGGCCCCCCCTCGGGTCGATGCACATACGACCGCTCCAACACTGGCTGCAGAGTCAAGTTCCTTGGAGAGCGTGGCACACCGGCAGCAGGCGTTGGTCACACGCTTTTCTGCCGACACACCCTAAGGGGTGCCGTGTGCAACGGGCGAGCAGTGTCGGGGCGGTGGACGGGCCCCCGCCTGCGTTGGCATTCAACTGCCTAGAGTTGTGGGTTGTGCTACTTGCATTGAGGAACTTCCTCTCGTGCAGGGAAGCACGTGCTGGCCCGGTCGGACAGCACAGCTGCTGTGGCGTATTCTTCACTCACAGCAGCTAACATGACTCGCCCGACGCCTCCTCCTCTAGAGTCAGCAGGTGATCAGCTCCCTGCGAGCCACTCACATCCCGGGCGTCCTGAACCAGACAGCCGATGTGCTCTCTCGTCAGTTGACACCTTGCGGAGAGTGGCGACTCCCTCCCCGCGCAGCCGGCTCATTTGGGGGCAGTTTGGCCAGGCACAGGTGGTCCTGTTACCTCCCCGAACTCCTCCCATTGTCCGCTTGAGTACTCCCTGTCCGAGGACCCTCGGCACGGATGCCCTTGCGCACAGCTGGCCGCGGGACAAGCGGAAGTACGCTTCCCCCCAGTGAGCCTCATTGCACAGGGCCTGTGCAAGGCCAGGGAAGAGGAGTGGTCAAGTGGTACTAGTTACGCCCCTTCGGCCTAACCAGGACTTGGTTCTCGGAGCTGAGGCTCTGACAACAACTCCCCCCTGGCCGCTCCCCCTGGCGAACAGCTTCCCCAGGGGAAGGGGCACGTTACGGCATCCCAGGCAAAACCTGGTCTCCATGTCTGGACGGGACGAGGAGATCCTGAGTGACCCACCCGCGGAGTTGCTCGGTCGGGTACGAGCTGTCCCGTCCTCAAGAGAGCGGGGGAGTAACCTCTCCCCCTCCACACTGGGAATGTATGTAGCCGCTATGGCCTCTCATCATGACCCAAGTGCTGGGTAGCCTCTGGGACAGCACGGCCTGGTCATTAGGTTCCTAAGGGGCGCGAGAGGGTGACCACCTTTCCGCGATCCGTACCCTCTTGCGACCTAGGTGGCGGGCCCCAAGAGGCCCCACCCCCTTCGAGCCTCTCGGGATTGCTGCTCTTTCTCAGTCTTGATAAAGACGGTTTTCCGCATGGCGCTCACCTCCAAGAGGGTAGGGGATCTGCAAGCACCCTCCGTGTCCACAGATTGCCTAGAACTCGGGGCCGGGATTCTCACGTTTTCTTGAGACCCCGCCCCGGCTACGTGCCCATGGTTCCCACCACTCTCTTGAGAGACCAGGTGGTGAACCTGCAGGCGCTCCCCACCGGGGAGGAAGACCCAACCTATCCGTGCTGTGTCCAGTACGTGCACGGCGCCTCTACTTGGACCACACGCAGAGCACAGAAGCTCTGAGCAGCTCTTTGTCTGTTTCGGAGGTCAGCAGGAGGGCTGTCTCCAAACAGGGGCTGGCGCACTGGATTGTGGATGCCCTCGTTAGGGCATACCGATTTCTTTTCCTGCCCGTTGGGGGTGAGGCTCACCCCTCGTGGCTGGCTCAGGGCGCCTCCCTGGCAGACATCTGCGGAGCTGCGGGTTGGGCTATGCCCAACAACTCCGTGAGGTTCTAATACCTACGCGCGGAACCGGTGTCAGCCCGCATTCTGGCAAGGTGTGGGACCGGCAGCCGGTAGGGCATACGCCTGCGGAAGCCCTTCCCCCTCCGGGGGGAGCAGTGGCGATCCCGCCTCACTTCTTTCCCCTCGGGTAAAGAACAGGCATTCCATCCATCACTAAGCACCCTTCCAGGGGACAGGCTGGGCAGAGCAGCCCTGCCCCTTTAGGCCGGGGAACAGTTGAGTTATCTCCCACATAGCTCTAACCGGACCTAGTGCTCCAGACGTGGTAACCCCCCCTCCGTGGGCTGTTCCGTCTGATATATCCTCATGAATGGTTCCCACCTTGGCAACCCATGACCTCCCCAGGTGGACTCCCACCTTGCGGTTAACTCCTGCAGTCCGCACATTCCTCCCATGAGTTCTCCCCTGATGGTGAGACCATGTGGTGTCTCCAGTAATTCATCCCTCTAATTCATCCCTACGGTAGGTAGTGGCCTCTGCAGCGTTTTTCCCCCCCAGGGGGGAATAATGCTTACCCAGTGGCCCGTACGGTGCCGGGCGGCTTCTCGCCATTTAGAGAATCAGGCCTCCGCCCGTGACGGCCGGCGTTAGGGGGCTTCCCAACTTTTTGTGGAAAGCTCTGGGTCCCCCTTCCTCTCCACTGGAAGGTCATAATTTCGCGTTAGCGTGTTCGTCTGACTCGCCCAGGCCAGTCAACGTCGCTCCGCAGAGATTGTGACGCGGCTCAGTGCTGTGGCGTTTTCCATAGGAACCCCATTCTGTCGGTTCGACACAACGTCGAGAGACCGACAGAAAGGGAACGTCTTGGTTACGGATGTAACCTCGGTTCCCTGATGGAGGGAACGAGACGTTGTGTCCCTCATGCCACAACACTGGCCGCCCACCCCAGCGGTCGGGGGAGGATGCTTAGGCTCCTCAGACCAAAGGTGAATGAATGAGCACGCCGGCTTCCCTCTTATACCCGGACATCCGGGGAGGAGCCCGGCATGCAAATTTCATTCGCCAATTTTCATTGGCCTTTTCTAAATACTCAGAAGATGATACGTTCTCAAGACAAACCCCATTCTGTCGGTTCGACACAACGTCTCGTTCCCTCCATCAGAGAACCGAGGTTACATCCGTAACCAAGACGTTCTTCCCCCTACAAATCGTGACATCTTCGTTCCTATTTTGTTATCTATATACTATTCCCTCTGTCCTTGTTGTTTTACCCCCTCGTGGGTTTTTGTTTTGTGTTTTATTTAAATAAATCATTTTTTGTGTCAAGCTGCCTGCGCTTGGGTTCTCTCCTTGTCCAATCCCTGACAGAAATGGTTGAACACCATGTTGTGATGAAACAAGAGTTGAACTATGGCAGCTGAGAAGGCCATTCTTTGTGTTCTTTTTGAAGTATTTTTGAAACCTGATGAAATCGGTATAAATACGTGTTGAATACTGCAAAATACATGTCTTCTAATATCTTCAATTGTTGTGTATACCGTGCTGCAGCGGACACATTTGTAAACGACTTTCCTTGGATCCATTGTGCGAGGTGTCTCTTTAATACTACGTGGGTTATATACTGTATACATGTTGCTGCTGATAGGGCTGACATTCTTGACACACCCACCAAACAAGAGAAACCGTAGCAAAATGTTGCGCACCGGTTTGAGCTTGAACGTGCCCGAGGACTATGAGAACAGCTGGTTTAGAGTGAGGATAACACCACTGGAGTTAAACAGCATTTTACCTTAAAATTAGTTGTTTCGCGTTCTGCTTAAGAAATCAAGTTATACTTCTGGCATGGCATGAGGGTGTTAAAATTTACTTATTGGGGTGAGAATTTTCATATTTGTGCCAACTGTAAAGATGGTATGTCTTGTAAATGTAACTAATGAATTGACTTTGCAATATTCATATAGCACAATTAATATCTTTAAGTCAATTGCATTTAATAAATGCATGTCTTGTGCAGCTGGTGTCCCGTTCCTCATGACAGGAGAGCTGTTTAAACAGTCTCATCGACCTTCTGCATACATTGTTGGAGGATCTCTCAACTGGATGTCAAACTTTGCCGTAGGCTTTGTTTTTCCATTCCTACAGGTAGGCCCAAGAATCTTGTAGAATATGTTCCTATACCGTTAGTATAATACAGCTAGTAAGAAAATGAGAATGAGATTTAATTTGTTTCTGTACATGGAAAGTTAGTAAAAAAATGTTTTTTTTCAGATGTCAGCTGGTGCTTTCTGTTACCTGGTGTTCTGTGTCATGTGTGTGGGCGTGGCAGTGTATGTCTACTTCATTATCCCTGAGACAAAGAACAAAACTTTTGTGGAGATCAGTCAGATGTTTGCCTCAAGAAATGGTTGTGAAATTGAAAACCAAGCCCTGACTTTTGCTGACCATCTCAGTCTAAAAAAGATGAATGGCTATGGAACAGTGGTACCTGCAGATGTGGAGAAATAATGATAAAGCAGGGACAATATTTTAATCTTTGATCAGGGCTGGGTTTCCCGAAATTTACGTAAGGCTATGTCATTCTTAAGTTATACCATAAGAGTGGTAGCGATATATTCTTAAGAAAGACGTAGTGGTACAAAGGTTTCGGGAAACCCAGCCCTGGTGCTACAAAAGATTGTTGCTCATTGGGCATCGACAATGTGATTTTCTTGTGATTTGTGTGCTGACCAGCCTAATATAGCAGTACTGGCACAACCTGAGTCAACTTGAAATGGGGTTATCTGTTTGTCTGATCAGTTGAAGACGGGGTAATGTTTGAAGAGTCTGAAAACTTTTAAATACTTGAATCTTGAAAAGATTGAAATTTGCCATTGTGCTCTTAAGCCAGCCACTGGCTTTAGGTAGCGCCAGTGTGTTTTTTATATTAAATCACTTTGAACTAGAAAACATCTGGTTAATGACAAATAAACAAAGAATGTTTAAGTGATTTATAAGGTTTTTGGACTAGACAAGTATATCATACAGTAGTTAAACTATTGTTACATAAGTATTTAAAGCTATCAATGAAATGTAGCACAACAAAATAATATATTCTGATATAGCATATGAGCAATTCCATGCAAATTTCAACTTTACGATGAAAAAAGTTTTAACCAAAGGTTTTTTACTATACTAACAGCACAGATGTCAAAATTCTGTAATTTTAAATAGCCATATGAAATCACTCTTAAAGTTTTAGAAGCATTATCTTTATTTTTAGTGCATGATTTTCTATAGTCCGATAAAAGTCATTTTCAGGATTGTCGCATCTATAGCGGTACATATTCCTCATAAATGGACACATGAAAATTAAAATAAAGTAACTATTCCATGTTCCATGAAGAGACATCCCTTCTTCATCCTACAAGGTATGTAGTCTCTTAAAAACGATAACGCATATTAATTTACCTTTTTAAAACAGAAAACTTTTGCATAGACACATTTTTTTTCTGATGTTTAGACTCTATCAGCAAGATGCAGAAACATTTAAACCAATGGTTCACTATATATACTGTATGTCACATCTATAACACAAAATGTCACTTCCCATATCATATATAAAATAATTGTATTAACAAAGGAGGGAAAAGTATGTAAAATATATAAAAAGCAGGCTACATATGTAAATGAATGTAAAAGTACATTGAAAATAAACACACTCTGTACTGTACTGTTCTCGTCTATACAATTACACAATTACTCTACTATTATGTGTTTTAATTTGTTGTCCAAAAACGTCTTTCGAAAGCCCCATGTTTTGTTTGAATATTAAAACAAATGTTTATTTAAAGTTGTATGTCATGTGACTATTTATTTATAGCTGTTGTGTATTTATTTCAATACCACAGTGTGATGTGTGCAGAAAAGCAGCAGATGGCGTGCAGTATGTATACATGACCAAGTCATTCTAAAAACACTACAAACATTCTATACATATGTTTGCTTTACAATGAAACAAACATAACATTATATTAAATATATCGTCTTGGTTACGGATGTAACCTCGGTTCCCTGATGGAGGGAACGAGACATTGTGTCGAGCTGACAGATGGGGTTCGTCCCTGAGAACCAATCGCTTCAGACTTCTTAGAAAAGGCCAATGAAATTGGCGAATGAAATTTGCATGCCGGACTCCGCCCCCGGATATCCGGGTATAAAAGGGAGACGGCGTGCTGCATTCATTCACCTTTTGGTCTGAGGAGCCTGAGACCTCTCACGACTGCTGCAGTGGGCAGCACATGTTGTGGCAAGAAGGACACAACGTCTCGTTCCCTCCATCAGGGAACTGAGGTTACATCCATAACCAAGACGTTCCCTTTCTGTCGGTCTCTCGATGTTGTGTCGAGCCGACAGATGGGGTTCCTATGGAAAATCACCACAACACTGTGCCCTGTCACAATCTCTAGCGAAGCGATGGTGACTGGCCTGGGCGTGTCAGCCGTGAGCTCTACCGCAAAAAAAAATCTTTGAGAAGAGCACCAGGATGAGAAGAGGCACCACTTACAGGCGTATAGCCGCCTAGAGGCCAGGGCCCTAGCCTGAGTGATGGTCCTAACCGCCGAAGGGGGTAGGCCACTCAGGATCTCCTCATCTCGTCCAGGGGCCAGACATGGAGGTTCCAGAGGTCTGGCCTGGGATGCCATAACGTGCCCTTCCCCTGGGAAAGCAGGCTTCGTCAGTGGAATCGGCCAGGGGGGAGCTGTCGTCAAGAGCATTAGCTCCGAGAACCAAGTCCGGTTGGGCCAGTATGGTGCAACTAGTACACTTGATGCTCCTCTTCCCTGACCTTGCACAGGGTCTGTGCAATGAGGCTCACTGGGGTGAAGGCGTACTTCCGCTTGTCCCACGGCCAGCTGTGCGCTAGAGCATCCGTGCTGAGGTGGGCCTCAAATGGGAGTACCTAGCGGGCAATGGGTGGTGTCCAGGGAGGCGAACAGGTCTACCTGAGCCCGCCCGAACTGTACCCAATGAGCTGGACTGCGCGGGGGTGGAGTCGCCACTCTCCGCCAGGCGTCAACTGACGAGAGAGCGCATCGGCTGTCTGGTTCAGGTCGCCTGGGATATGTGTGGCTCGCAGGGATCTGCTCACCTTCGGACTCCACAGGAGGAGGCTTCGGGCGAGTCGTGTTAGCTGCCGTGAGCGAACGCCACCCTGGCGGTTGATATACGCTATGGCAGTTGTGCTGTCCGACCGGACCAGCACGTGCTTGTCCTGCACGAGAGGTTGTAGCCCCTTCAGTGCAAGTAGCACATCCAACAACTCTAGGCAAATCAACCTGAGGGGTATCACCACTGCCGAGGATGCCATGTGCCCAGGAGCCTCTGAATTTGGTCCCAATCGATCTAGGTGCCGAAGCACTAGGTCCCTGTGTGTACATAACAGATCTCACGAGTGTGTCAAATAAGCCAGTCGTCGAGATAGTTTAGTACCCGCACACCTCTCTCCCTGAGGGGAGTGAGGGCGGCATCCACGATCTTCGTGAAGACTCGTGGGGACAGGGACAGACTGAAAGGGAGGACTCTGTACTAATATGCCTGACCCTTGAAAGCGAACCGTAGGAACCGGCGATGACGAGGGAGAATCGAGACATGAGAGTAAGCGTACTTCAGGTCGATTGCCATGAATCCATCTTGACATCTGATAGATGCCAGGATGTGCTTCTGGGTGAGCATCCTGAACGGCAGCTTGAGTAGGTACCTGTTCAGGGTACGCAGATCTAGCGACCCCCGCTTTTTTGGGGACGATGAAGTACGGGCTGTGAAACCCGTTGAACATCTCGGCTAGAGGGACGAGCACGATCGCTTCCTCTCCAGAGGGGTGGCGACCTCGGCCCGAAGCACAGGAGCATCCTTGCCTCTGACTGAGGTTGAGAGGATTTCCCGAAACTTGGGCGGGCATCTGGGGAGTTGGATCGCGTAGCCGAGACGGACCGTATCCCGTAGTCACCGTGACGGTTTGGGAAGCTCTTGTCAGGCTCCCAGGGACTGAGACAGGGAGGCTAGGGGTACGTTCTGCTTCATCGACCTCCCGGGGGTGGTTCGATGGCTGGCAGTGCGGATCCCTCGCTGTGGGGGCCCCCGTAGAGGAGATCGGCTCTGCAGTTTTACCTGCCTGGCGATGATGTAGCACAACGCACCATCGAATGAGAGTGCTTAGGCTGATGATTATCCTCGACATTGGGTCTTGCCGCAATGTCGAGTTGCCGAACACCGTCGTTTAGAGGGTGAGAGCGGCTGTGATAATACCCAGACGATGATGTGGCACAACGCCCTGTCGATTGAGAGTGCTTAGGCTGCTGATTATCCTCGACATTGGGTCTCGCCGTGACGCAACGTCGAGTTGCCGAACACCGTCGTGTAGAGGGTGAGAGCGGCTGTGATAAACGCCCAGAGAGAGAGAAAACTCTTAGAAGTGGGCTGTTGGGACGGGGCAGGAACCGTCCCGGATCGACCAACCAGCGATGGAATGGCTGGGGTCGGGTCCGAAGGTCTTCTCGATCTCCCTGGGGTCTTCCCATGAGGGCCGCTTTGGCTTCCGCCGCGGCTGCTGACGGGGTGGTGGTCTCCTCTTTGATGTCTCGAAAAGGACCAGGGCTGCTGGGAAGCAGACTGGGAATGGGATCTCGGCAGCCAGAGGGCGGTCGAGTCGCGGCTGGGGAGGATATACTTGATATCCTCTGTCTGCTCCTTTACTGTCGAGAACTGCGGCTCAAACGTATCACCAAACAGCCCCCCCTTGCGAGATGGGTGCGTCGAGAAAGCTGACTTTCTCGGCATTACTCATCTGTGCAAGGTTCAGCCAGAGTTGTCTCTCCTGGACCACAAGTTTTGACATCGCCCGACCCAGGGCCTGCGTGGTCACCTTGGTCGCCCGTAGAGCGAGGTCGGTGACGGCGAGGAGTTCCTGCATAAGCGCTGGGTTGGTCTTACCCTCGTGGAGCTCTCTCAGCACATTGGCCTGATGTACCTGCAGGATAGCCATAGCGTGGAGAGAGGGGACAGCCCTTGGAGCCGCTCTCAAGCCTGAGGTACCGTGTATCCAGCCGCGAGCGTTGGGAGAGGCAGTGCGGTGCACCGCAACCCAATGCCGGCGGCCCGGGAAAGCATGGCTGACATTTCGACGTCCGCTTCTTCCTGAGCTCGACCCCCGAGGGAGGGAGCTTCAAGGAATCGTCGGAGTCTGATGCCAGTAAGTCACCCTCCGATGCTGCAATGGACATCTCATCATCACGCACCGTTTCCGATACGTGGTTGAGGAACAAGACGGTGGGACTGTCTCATGGGGAGCAGTCAGACGAGCGAGATGAGGTGCGAACGGTCCGCAAGCCAGTGGCTGACGGATTAGCGCTCACAGTAATCCTCATATCACCCTCACTGCTCACCATAGCGGGCGGCAGGGCCGTAGTTCTGCCGTCACAGAACGGGAAGCAGACAAGGTGGTAGCTGAGTCCCGTGGGAACACAGCCACCCGTGACGCAATGTCTGAATCTTCAACCGCCCGCAGTGCGGGCAGGACGTATCCACAACATCTGCCCCAGCATACTGGAAGCAGACATTGTGTCCGTCCCCCTCCTCGATGAGTGTGTTGCACCCACGAGAACAGCGGGACATGCCACGCTGGAGAAATTTGCTCTTTTAGAGAAAAAACTCGAACACTTCTGGAACCGCCGAGACGCCCAGGGGAAGTCGCCGCAGGAAGGGACAGTCCGCTGCACCACGTCGTAGAACCAGCAGTCTTGTAGTTGCTATTTGTAGCGAAGTCTGTTGATCATGAGCGAAGGCTCCGAAGAACAAAAGGTGAATGAATGAGGCACGCTGTCTCCCTTTTATACCCGGACATCTGGGGGCGGAGTCCGGCATGCAAATTTCATTCGCCAATTTCATTGGCCTTTTCTAAGAAGTCGGAAGCGATTGGTTCTCAGGGACGAACCCCATCTGTCGGCTCGACACAACGTCGAGAGACCGACAGAAAGGGAAATCATCTTATATTGACTCAACAACCAACATACTTTAAATAAATACTGTAACATTATAACAAATGTTTATAGGCCTACTCTATTTAATACTTTAGGATTTTCAAAGTCTCACTCACCCTGGGAAGCTTTATTGAAAGTATTATTTTTTATCATGGGCTGCTTTATGCTTTTTTGGTATAAATTATTCACTTTTTTGTAATAAAAATAAGAATATGTTGGCACAATTATAGTTTTGCCGATAAAACGATTTTCAAACATTTTAAAATCGTTTTTTTCAAACTGTCACTGTTCCGTATAAGGGACATCTGTGTTTGCTTCAGTGTTGTGCAGGCAATTTCTAATCGAATCATGACAAACTATATATCATCTAAGGTCTACAACTCTAGAATACAGATTTATTTGGTGTAGAGTTGGAAGAGTAGTTGTTTCTTTTTTATTGAAAGTGTGCTTTTATGTACTTTCACATGCCATAGACCCATCTGCGGGACTCATAAGTTTACTTCAATATTTTTGTGAAAATTCTGATCTAATCATGACAAACTATATATCGTTAACAAACATTACATCGTTGGAAATGTCTAAGACTCTAGAATACACATTTGATCAGTTTTTAGAAGAATAATGTATATAGAAAGAGAAATTTATACTTAAATGATAATTAATTCATAAATTAGTGTGCATCAAAAGTATAGTTTCATGCAAATGTATTGTTTTTATATTGTTTCTGTGCTTTTGCATTTTTTCATTGTGTTTGTTAATTGGAAAAGTAAAAAATAAATAAACCAAAAGCATCTCAATGTCTGTTGTGGTCAAATTTCAGATCAAGTATTAATGCGGCCATTCCCCGTGATCTCAATTTTCAAACTTTTGCTAGTGTGTAATGTTGCTGTTAGAGCATAAACAATATCTGCAAAATGATAAAGCTCAATGCCAAGCGAGATGTTGTCTTTAACAGAATTCGCTTTTCAAGGACTACAGAGAATGGCTGGAATCGGACTACAGCCCTTTACTTCCCGGGTACATGATGTCACTATTCCGAGTTTTTAAAAAACCTCTGCCCAAAGGAATACACCAAAAAAGGGGCGAGGCCTTCCATAGAGAAGAGGAAGAGCTGCTGGGGTAGTGTTTGGTTATCAGAGATTGTAAACATTTAACCGAGCTGCGCTCTTAATTACTTTCACTTTAGTCACAGTCATAGAGCTGGTAATAAGAATTCAGCTACACACATTCTAACATAACCAACGGTCAACAGCTTCCATGACTTTACCATCGGCTGTGAAAGCTGTTCTGTGTAACACACTGATATTTTGACTGCGGTCAAGCCAGCCGCCGTTTAGGTTCAGATGCGCGCATATTGAGTGGTTTACGTTTAATTCCTGGAACACCGCTTGTAAAGCTTTATTTAAATATAAATAATCCGCGACTCTTGTCAATAACATATTTCTTGTTTTACATTTGGAATATCTTGTTTTTGTCGTACTTTATACAGTTTTTTCTCCAAATGTTTGCATTATGATTGCTGTAACGTTATATTGTGAAAACAATGTTTGTCTTTATATTGTGAAACCAATGTCTCTGTCTGTATCTTAAATATGTATTATTTTAATGCCTTTTAGACAGAGGTGGACGAAGTACACAACTTCCTTACTTGAGTGAAAGTACAGATACTACTGGTCAAATATTACTCAACTACAAGTAAAAGTTGTAAAGACAGATTCTTACTTTAGTAAAAGTATTAAAAGTAAATTTCCTTTATGTCAGTTGTGCATTGTTTTATTGTCGTATACCTTATGCCTCTGAAGCAACCTACTGAATAGACTGAGTAGCTCACAGTATCAGTTGTATTAAAGGAGTAGTTCACTTCAAAATTTGCCCCCATTGACTTTCCATAGTAATTTTTATTCCTACTATGGAAAGTCAATGTGGGCAAATTTTGCAGTCAGCAACTCTTTTAAGAGCTTTATATGTTTAGCACATATATGTTTAGTTTAGATATAATCCTGTATGATCATTTAACCTAATTATCCTCATTAGCCCCCTAGGCCTATATGTATTTATGAGCAGTGTTCTTTTATTTTGTATATTCCCTTTACCAGTTTTAGCAGCAATTTACCAGTAAGTATTAAGGTTCTTGTAAATAGTAAAGTGTAGAAGCCATGTGTTTGTTGAATTTATTACCATTTGTATTACCATAATTTAACTACAAACATAAACTATAGCTAGTATAATGAAACTATGGTATTTTTAGTTGCTGTGGTTTTACTAAAGATTATTAATTGGAGTATGGTTCCTATATATAGAAAATGGTAAATTTGTGGATACTGTGGTTTTACTGCAAATACCATCCCTGCTAAAAAAACAATGAATTTTTGAATTAGAATGAGATTTTTAAATTAAATTCCTCTTTGTAGTGTGTTTTGGGTTTTATTCCAACAGGATTTACCATCCCACCAATAGAATCCATCACATAGAAGTAGACAACAATTATCCATAATACAATTCCCATTAGAACCATTAAATCCATTACATTTTCTGTTGTATTTTGGGCAGGGTTCTGTTGTTTTTATTTCAACAGGAATACTTCAACTACAGACAGTTACTTCAGTAAAAACTTTATTCATTGTCCAAATCGCTTTAAATGATATAGCAGCAGATCAGAAGTTAACATGCACGCGTAGCTCAAGGTGTATGTGATGCTTATTTACCGTTTAGCCGTTATGCCGATCATTTTCATGACAATGTTTCTACGATCTTTGACTGATCGTAACCCACAGATGATTACACCACACTTTAACATGTGCCTTTTTCGTCTTTTATTGTTCTATTTGCCTTTTTAGAGCGCTATCAACGCTGTAACAGCGTCTACATTTACATTAGTTTAGCGGGTAAGATCCCAGAGTTGCCAGATTTGCGTAAAAAATCTGCCAAATGGTCATTCAAAGCTCGCCGGAAAACCGCGAGTTTAGAAAAACTGAAATACTTGGCAACAGTAAAAGGTCCTGGCAGATCGCAAGCCAGATAAATTGCGCACACAGGAAAACCCGCTGCATAGAAACCATTTTCTACTTTTGGACCTTTTTATAAATGTAGTGGAGTAATAAGTATGATATTTGTCTTTCAAATGTAGTGAAGTTAAAGTACAAGTACTCAGAAAAAATAATACTCAAGTAAAGTACAGATACTCAAAAAGTGTACATAAGTACAGTACTCAGGTAAATTTACTTCGTTACTGTCCACCTCTGCTTTTAGACCTTTGTCCTGCAAATAAAACGGTTTATGCAGTTACGTAGTTTGTCTATTATCTATAGCAGTGTTGAAATCTCGAGACTCGGACTCGGTCTTGAACTCGGTCTCGAGACCCTATTTTAATGGTCTTGTTCTTGTCATGGACTTGTGTGCATTTTGACTCGGTCTCAACTTGTACTCGAACATGTTCGGAATTGGACTTATGCCCGAGTCCACTCGAGTCCCAGCAAAAATATTAAACACATGGAAAAGACATCCCTTTATGGGCCAAAAATGAAAGTTGTTTCTATAGCTTTTCATGGCGTCTCCTGATTGTTTAATATTGATGTCCAGTCTGTACAAAGTATAAACTGGTTGAAATTTTGAGTTTACACGTGGAAATAAATTAAGTGAGACTCTTTGAAATAAACTGAGCTGAATGATTTGAGTGCAGTAAGATAGCAAGCAACCATTCAATCAAGGTTAAAAATGGATGATTTGTCAATGTTCATTGCATTGAATCAGTATCACTTTTGTACCTGCAAAAATCACCATTATTGTGATCTTTTTTAGCTTTAGTTGAGCTCTTGGCTCTTCTATTTTCATGTTAAATTAGGTTTCCTTCAGCCACAACTGTGTGTTAAAATAAATTAGTTGTAGCAAAGAGATGATTACTTCTGAATGGTAATGCATGCATTTTGAAATTGTTTAGATCACTGTTAATAATTGGGTTTGGTTTATTAATGTGTCAGCTCTGTGGATCTGTAGTTTGATATACTGTGATTTTTTTAGGAATTAACATATTCACAATCTGTTAATCCACTTTAACACACAACGACATCAAGAATCTGCATATGAAACTCAACAATGGTGACAATCAACAAAAGAAAGCTTCATGCTGCAATGCATGCTGGGTGATCTGTTTATCTGAATTATTTTGACGATTGTCATCATTGTTGAGGGTTGTATGATGAGGGTTGATGTCAGTGAAATGTGTTTGTTTATTTTCTCTCAATACCTGTGCATTGACTAGCCAGAGCACTCAGACCAGTCATCAATTGATCAATAATGTTTAAAACTAATGCATTTTATTACAGCATGACTATTTCCATGAGAACAACCCTAACTTTTGTAAAAGCATGTCTGTCTTTCACAGTGCACAAGTGTATTTATAACACTACTACATGACCTGAACAAATTAATTTAACAAAAGTCAAGGATCAAGAGCCCAACTAAATCAAACACTGATCACAATAATGGTTATTATTGTGGGTACAAAACTCATTTCACAGAGTCTCATTTCATTTATTTCCATGTGAAAACTGAATGTAGTCTGATAAACTCCAGATTTCAACCAGTTTTTACATTGTACCAAGGTCCCCTGTACGTCAATATCAGACGTTCAGGAAACATAATAATGGGCCAATAAAGGGACGTCTTTTCAACATCGAAAGATGCAGAAAAGACGTCTTTTTGACATATCTTTGGTCAGGGGGGAGTCATAATTGTAATAAAATTACCTTTACAACACTTACTATGTGGCCTTTTTTACCCTCAGCTAATAATATTTTTAAACTAATATCAGTCTAAGTAAATAAAACACAGTGTACATGCCATGGTATATTTAATGCACTGAGCACTCTATGAGCTCGGTGCTAGTTTTATTGTTTCCACCAAACATTTAACATATTCTTGAAGATTTCTATAGGTCTCGTCTCAGATCTCTTGTCCTAGGACTCGGACTTGACTCGGACTCGACCCTCTCTGGACTCGGTCTTGACTCGAACTCGACCTACTCTGGACTCGGACTTGACTCGGACTCGACCCTCTCTGGACTCGGTCTTGACTTGAACTCGACCTACTCTGGACTCGGACTTGACTCGGACTCGACCCTCTCTGGACTCGGTCTTGACTCGAACTCGACCTACTCTGGACTCGGACTTGACTCGGACTCGAATGAGCTGGTCTCGACTACAACACTGATCTATAGTCTTACGAATTAACCATGTTAATTGTGGTAAAAGTGTAGTAAACATGGTATTTGGTGTATTGATTGTGCAAAACCATAGTTTTATAACAGTACCCATAGATTTTAACAGGTTTAACTACAGTATGGTTTTTGAAAGCATTTTGTTTGAAAAATATTATTGCAATATAATTGACTATACAAACATTATTTCCCTTTCTGTCGGTCTCTCGACGTTGTGTCGAGCCGACAGATGGGGTTCGCTCTTGAGAACCTATCAACTTCTGACTAGTTTAGAAAAGGCGAATGAAATTGGCGAATGAAATTTGCATGCCGGACTCTGCCCCCGGATATCCGGGTATAAAAGGGACACTGCGAGCTGCATTCATTCACCTTTTGTTCTTCGGAGCCTTCACACTGATCGACTTCGAGACTTCAAACTCTACGCCGAATTACTGCTGGAATCTTACGACGTGGTGCAGCGGACGGTCCCTTCCTGCAGCGACTTCCCCTGGGCGTCTCGGCAGTGCCAGGAGTGTTCGAGTGTTTTTATCTAAAAGAGCAAATTTCTCCAGCGTGGCATGTCCCGCTCTTCTCATGGGTGCAACACACTGATCGAGGAGGGGGACGGACATGGTGTCTGCTTCCAGTACGCAGGGGCAGACATTGTGGTTACGTCCTGCCTGCACTGCGGGCGGTTGACGATTCAGATGTTGCGTCACAGGTGGCTGTGTTCCCAGCTGTGCACCTCGTTGGTTCCCCGTTCCGCTACGGCAAGCAGCGAGGGTGATATGAGGATTACTGTGACCGTTAATCCGCCAGCCACTGGCTCACATACCGTTCGCACCTTGTCTAGCTCGTCTGACCGTTCCCCAGGAGACGGTCCCACCGTCTTGGTCCTCAACCACTTATTCGGACACGATGCGTGGTGATGAGATGTCTCTTGCAGCATAGGGGGGTGACATACTGCCATCCGACTCAGGCGGCCCCCCGGGAAGGGACATCGAAGAGTAGACCATCGCCCCGTCAGCAGCCACGGCGAAAGCAGAAGCTGCCCTCATGGGAAGACCCCAGGGAGATCGAGGATGCATCGGGCCCGACACCAGCAATTCCACGCTGGGTGGTCGATCCGGGACGGTTCCTGCCCTGTCCCAATGGCCCACTCTCTTAAGAGTCCTCTCTCTCTGGGTGTTTATCACAGCCGCTCTCACCCTCTACACGATGGTATTCGGCAACTCGACGTTGCGTCACGGCGAGACCAATGTCGAGGATAATCAGCAGCCCTCAGCACTCTCAGTCGACGGTGCGTTGTGCTACATCATCGCCAGGCAGGTAAGTCAGCAGAGCCGATCTCCTCCCCGGCGGCTTCCCCACGGCGAGGGATCCGCACTGCGAGCCATCGAACCACCCCCTGTGAGGTCGATGAAGCAGATCGTTCCCCTAGCCCCTGTCTCGGTCTCTGGGAGCTTACACCTCTCTGCCGACACACCCTAACCCCTTGGTCTTCCATGACCTCAATTAACCTAAACAGGTTACGAGGCATGTCGTAGTGACGATGGACGCCTCTATGCATGGCTGGGGTGCAGTGTGCAATGGGCACGCAGTGTCGGGGCTATGGACGGGCCCCCGCCTGCACTGGCATATCAATTGCCTAGAGTTGTGGGCCGTGCTACTTGCACTGAAGAGGCTGCAGCCTCTCGTGCAGGGCATGCACGTGCTGGTCTGGTTGGACAGCACTACTGCAGTAGTGTATATCAAGCGCCGGGTGGCGTTCGCTAACAAGAGTTCACACGACTCGCCCGACGCCTCCTCCTGTGGAGTCAGCAGGTGATCCGCTTCCTGCGAGCCACATGTATCCCAGGCGACCTGAACCAGACAGCCGATGCGCTCTCTCGTCAGTACCTTCACCCCTTTCTTTCTAAGTGGGTCAGCGTATTAATTTAGCCTCCCTTCTTTCCCCACTGGGTGAAGAACAGGCACTCCATCCATCACTAAGCAAGCACCTCCTGCGGGCGATCTGGGCAGAGCAGCCCTGTCCCTTAGGTCGGGTACCATCTGAGTTATCCACAACATAGCTCTAACCGGACCTAGTGCTACTGGACGTTGTAACCCAACTATTGGGCGGTTCCATCTGATGTATCCTCATGATTGGTTCCCACCTTGGCAACCCATGACCTTCCCTAGGTGGACCTCCACCTTGCGGTTAACTCCTTCAGTCCGCACATTTTTTCTCATGACTTCTCCCCTAAACGGTGAGACCATGTTGACATCTCCACTATACTCCTCCCTACGGTAGGAAGTGGTCTCTGTAGCGCATCCCCATTTGAGGAAGTAGCGCTTACCCAGTGGCCTTACGGGAACTGGGTGGCTTCTCGCTGTTAGAGAAACAAGGCCGCCACCTGTGAGGCCGAAGGCAGCGGCCTTCCCACCTTTCAAGAAAAGCTCTGGGACCCCCTACCTACCCACTGATAGGTTACAATTTACAATTTCGTGGTAGCGCTCCTGGCTGATGCACCCAGGCCAGTCACCGTCGCTTCGCTAGAGATTGTGACAGGGCACAGCGTTGTGGCGCTTTCCATAGGAGTCCCATCTGTCGGCTCGACACAACGTCGAGAGACCGACAGAAAGGGAACGTCTTGGTTACGGATGTAATCTCAGTTCCCTGATGGAGGGAACGAGACGTTGTGTCCTTCTTGTCCTCGCTGCCGCAGCGGTCGAGTGATGCTCTCAGGCTCCTCAGAACAAAGGTGAATGAATGCAGCACACCGTCTCCCTTTTATACCCGGATATCCGGAGGTGGAGTCCGGCATGCAAATTTCATTGGCCTTTTCTAAAGAAGTCGGAAACGATTGGTTCTCAAGGATGAACCCCATCTGTCGGCTCGACACAACGTCTCGTTCCCTCCATCAGGGAACTGAGGTTACATCCGTAACCAAGACGTTCCCTGATGGAGGGACGCTGGCCACCCGCCGCAGCGGTCGAGGGATGCTCTCAGGCTCCTCAGACCAAAAGGTGAATGAATGCAGCACGCCGTCTCCCTTTTATACCAGGATATCCGGGGGCGGAGTCCAGCATGCAAATTTCATTAGCCAATTTCATTGGCCTTTTCTAAACTAGTCAGAAGTTGATAGGTTCTCAAGAGCGAACCCCATCTGTCTGCTTGACACAATGTCTCGTTCCCTCCATCAGGGAACTGAGGTTACATCCGTAACCAAGATGGCACATTGACTCTGACAAATTCGGATTCTTCTTTGACCTCAAAAACCAACCGGTGTGGCATACTATCCACAATCGCATCACTGTATGATCCGTGTTGTGTTTTTTCCTCTTTTGATTCTGAAGAAACGACTCTTGAGTCAAGGTTTTGAAACCAAAAGTAGTTAGACTTTATTCTCACAAAGTTGAAAACAAAGCAGAGTTGGATTGCAATGCAACTGCCCAACCCTGGTTGGGGGCAGACCTTTATAGTGTCCTTACACACACACACACACCTAAGTTATTGGGGGTTACCCTGATACCTTTAACAGATGTCTGATCTCAGCATTCCTAGCTGGTGAGGGGGGTTACTAACAAAGACTCTGGTATTTACGACTAGAGATGAGCTAACAAAGACCAGATCTTATGTAGAGATAGATTTATAATAGTAATGTAAAGGGTACATGATTCCTTTATATTTTGGTCAATAAAATCTTCAACATTTCCCCCTTTGGGACGGTCACGTCTCATTTGACTGATTTCATTCAGAGAATTGCTTCATAACTCGGTTTTCTTGATTAACCATCTAATGACTAAATAGTCACAATTTCTCATTACCAATAACCATTTATGTAAGATTTCTCTGAAGTGTATCAGAACCAAACCTCTTTCTCTACCATTAACAAAGAGAAAGTAAAAGATCCTGATAACAACAAAAGATTATAGTTAAGAATAAACTTGTTCAAAGCATGTGCGTGCAATTGGTTCTGCGCTTGTCTGTGGTTATCACAGTTATGTAGAATATACAGTATCTAACAATGAAATAAAAGAAGAGTAAAAACAAAATAAAATAAAATAAAATAAAACAGGTGTAAATATAAACACACAAAAAATAAAAAATAAAATGAGAGTAAATATTAAAAATAAGAGTTAGAATGAATACTAAGTAATATGAAGATAATAAAATATGCATTAAACTAAAATATGCATAATTGAAAACAAATAAAATATGCATTGTAAACAAAATATGCATTATATGAAAACAAAACAAAACATACATAATGCGAAGATTATTTTACTAATTCATGGGTTTCGTGTTCATTCCAAATATTCATTGGAGGTATTTGTAATTTCATCTGCCCTTTGCAACTTCAATACTGTTTTGTAAAGCATATCTTGATGATATTCTTGGTGAGTTAGATTTCTTTTCTCGTCATCATAATTGTCATGGCTCTGCTTCCTTAGTCATGTTTTTCTTGGTCCTGTAGCAGAGCCATGACAAAGTCTTTGGTTATGTGTGGAGAGAAACATATTATTGTCCGTTTGACAATAATATACGTTCTCTCCAGTGTCTTGTCATTGACCCCATTCCTCTCGTTTCCTCGTTATCTTTCCCTGAGTGTTTAATGTCCCACACCTGCCCCGTGTAATTATCCCTCGTTTGTCTTCCCTATATATACCCTCTTGTTTCTTTGTCCTGTGCTCTTGTATTGCGTGTACTGCGTTGTGTTGTGTTGTGTTGTGTTGTGTTGTGTTGTGTTGTGTTGTGTTGTGTTGTGTTGTGTTGTGTTGTGTTGTGTTGTGTTGGTGTGCTTACCCATGTTCCTGTTCCTTGCCTGTTCGTGTTTTGTGAGTTTTGTGCCTTTTATGAATTAAGATGTTTGGTCGTGTTTTTGAGTTTAGTTTATTTGTCTTGTTTTCATTTTGCCCCCTCGTGGGAAGTCTCTTGTTTTATTTATAGTTCTTAGTTCTGTTTTCCCCCATTGTGGGTGTTTTTGTTCGGTTTTGTGGTTTGTTTTAAAATAAATATCTGTTAACCCCTTCACGTCTGCCTGCGCTTGGGTTCTTCTGCCAGATCGTGACAGAATACAAGAGCCATCACTGAACCCAGCAGGCAGCATGAGCACCGGGCGGTCCCACCTAGCTCGCCTCCTCTGCGGACTTCGCCAGGGGAACGAGAGTGTGGATGAGTACGTGGACAGGTTCCTGGACGTCGCTGAGAATGGCGTCTTCGGGGAGGAGGAGCTCGCGGTGCTATTTAACTCCGGTCTCAGGGACCCACTTTCGCGGGCGGAGATGAGGGCGTTGAGACCGTTGGACTTCGACGCCGTGTGGCTGTCTGCTGCGGAACAATCGGAGTCCACGGCCTCAGCAATTACAAGCTACCCATCTCCGCTGGTCACGATTCCTGAGCATGGTTCCCTGCAGATCGGGGTTGTGGGCACCGCCACTCCATCCTTCCCACTCTCGGCAGCCTCTCCACCATCCATCAGCCTCGTTGGCAAGCGGGGGAGGCGAGCATCCTGGGAGTCCACCTCCGAGGAGTCCCAGCCGGAACCAGCCATGCCTTCTACATCCTTCCTTCAGCCGACCTCCAGGCGGGTGGCTCGGCTGAAGAAGAAGAGGCAGCGGCGGGCAGCGCGGGCTCCTTCCAGTCCGGTGTCCAGTCTTGTGTCCAGTCCGGTGCAGCCGGCGTCCAGTCCGGTGCAGCCGGCGTCCAGTCCAGTGCAGCCGGTGGCCAGTCTTGTGTCCGGTCCGGTGCGGCCGGCGTCCAGGCCGGTGCAGCCAGCGTCCAGTCCGGTGCAGCCGATGCCCAGTCCGGTGTCCAGTGTCATGTCTAGTGTCGTGTCCAGTGCGGTGCAGCTGGCGATCCAGCCGGCGTCCAGTCTTGTGTCCAGTCCTGTGTCCAGTCTTGTGTCCAGTCCAGTTTTACATTTAGCTCTCAGTAGTGGTATATTCTTAAAGAGCAACATGTGTCCGGGATTACTTAGGAAGGCTAAACATTCAGCTGGACAAAAATATCTTACATCTTTCCTCAAATGGCAAAAGTCTCTATTGAATTTAGCACAATGTTCGTAATCGAAAGGATTTGGGACCACTATTACTTGGCTCATCGGTGTTTTAGTGCAAAATAAACAGTCCTTCTTTTTTAGCTCTGTTGCTGTATAGGTTGCCCATTCATACCATTGATTACTCTGTGCTGTTTCCCATAAAGCATCAAGTTTAGTTTCGCCTTCATTCATACTGTAATCCTCTTTGATGTTCCTACGTTGTTTTCCATGCAATTCTGGTATGGAGTTGTTACTGGCTTCCGTTGAGAGCTGAAAAGTTAATGATAGGGAAGTGTGGTTGAGAGTCTGAATTATCGGATTTGGAGTTGTGGTGTTGACTGTAGCAGCTTGAACTTGTGACAAGCATATGACAATCAGGCCTATTGTCAGAGTTATTATTTTCATTGTTTTGTTCAATTCCTTCTGCCACATTTTGCAATTCATTATTTTTAATCTCAGACTTTCTTGCTCGTTGGTTTCTGGTCTTTTCTCTCCTGTTCCTGTTTTTTCTTTAGGAACTCTTGTGCAGTGGTTCAGGTGGTACCAGGTGTTCTTTCCTTCCACTTGGACTTCCGTGGAAGTATAGCTGCTAACACTCTATAAGGCCCTTCCCTTCTCGGTTCGTTCCATTTCCTCCTGAATACCCTTAGATAGACTTGATCCCCTGGGGCAATTGGATTGATGATCTCCGTCTCCTCACACAACTCCTTTCTCTTTTCCTGCACACAAATAGCTTTATGATAGCAGTTAGTTTTTTCATATACAATCTCAATTCCATTTGCAATTGTTCTAATGGGGGTCCTTTGTATGGGCCTCTGCTGCATGGTACCGGCATAGGTCGACCTGTAAGCATTTCGTGCGTGTTAAATGAGTGATTCTGTTAGTTTGCATGCGGTAACTCATTAAAGCAAGAGGTAGAGCATCCACCCAATTAAGTTTAGTACTTGCACATATCTTGTTGAGCTTGGACTTGAGAAGACCATTTATTTTCTCAACCTGACCTTGACTTTGAGGATTGTAAATACAAGCCTAATCTTTGCTTTATTCTTAAATGTTGTAATACCTGTTTTAATGTTTTTTGAACGAATGAGGATCCATTACCGAACTATAAATACTTGGATTCCAAAACGAGGAAACACTTCTCTTGTCAAAAATTTATTACTGTTCCTGACCCTTCTCTGCTGACGGTACTGCTCTACCCAACGGCTAAATCGGTCGACTACCACAAGCATGTATCTTTTGCCCTGCACCCGTTTTTATCATATCCACATAGTCCATCACCAAGTGTTTAAAGGGTCCTTCAGGTACGGGTATATGACCTATTGGTGTTGTTATTCCCTTTCTCACATTATACTTAGCACAGACCTCACATGTGGACAAAAATTCCCCTACCATAGCGTACAAGTATGGAGACCAATAACCTTGTTGTTTAATTTATCTTATTACTTCCCCCTTTGCACAATGGTCAAAACCATGTGCATCTACGATTAGACTGTTTAAGAGTGAGATTGGTGTAACAATATGTCCTTCATGTGAACGCCAAATGTTTTTTGAATCTTTTGTCGCTCCTCTTTGGTGCCACATAGATTGTTCATATGGGCCTGCCTGCTGTTGTATTCTGATGATGTCATCTAAGCTTGGGTTTGGTTCTATAATAACTTCTGGAGCTATTATGGCTACCTGACACCCCGAGGCTTTTTTAGCTTCTGTATCTGCATTGTTATTACCTTTAATGACAAAGTCATTTCCTTTTTTGTGAGCTTGACATTTGATGGTAGCTAATCGTTTTGGTAGCATCATAGCATGTATTAGTTGCCCTATTTGTACAGCATGCTGAATGGGAGTTCCATCACTCTTTTTAAAACCTCTTTGTTTCCATACTGCTCCAAATAGATGGCTAACACCATGTGAATAAGCTGAATCGGTGTAGATATTTGCTGTGTGTCCTTTTGCTAATTGGCATGCAGCTAGGGCTTTTAATTCTGCTAGTTGAGTAGAGCAAGGCTGTGTGCAGTGTTGAGATATTACTGGCACAAAATTATTTCCATCTTTTCTTACCACTGCATATCCAGTGTGTATTCCCACGTGATCTCTAAAGCTAGATCCATCTACAAAGTAGGAAACCTGTGCTTCTGGAATTGGAATAGACTCAAGATCTTATCTTAATCTAGTAAAAGCTAATGCATTAGCCACACAATCATGCGGTTTGCCTTCGTAAACCAAGGGAATTAATTCTGCTGGATTAACAGTGTTACATCGTTTAATAGTAACATCAGGATATGTAAGTAACGATGCATAAGCTAAAGTTCGTGCTGGAGTCAACACAAATTTTCCTTGTTCAATTAATTCTGCAGTTTTATGATGTGTATATATGATAACTGGGTATCCCATAGTTATCCTCGAGGCTTTTTCATATGCCTGATTTACGGCTGCAAGACCTTGTTGATAACATGGAGGGTAACCTTGCACTACATTGTCTAATTTAGTACTATAGTAGGCTATTGGCTGTTTTTTCCTACCAGTACACGTCTCCTGCATTAATATAGCTGATGCAAATCCATCAGCTCTGTTGGACACATACAGATGAAATGGTTTGGTATAATCAGGCACACTCAAGACAGGTGCTCCTTGTAGCTCTTTCTTAATGGTCTCGAAAGCTATCGAGGCATTAGTATGCCATGTTAATGAAGCATTTAAGTTCTGCAGTCCAGCTTGCTTCATAAGGTCTCTCAATGGAGCTGTTTTTATAGCATATTCTTCTATCCAATCACTACTGGAACCAGTAATTCCTAAAAAGGTCATCATCTGTCCTACGGTTTGTGGCAATGGTGCTTTGCTTATGCCTTCTAAGTGTGTTGGCGCTATGGCTTTTGTGCCACATGCGATTAACCGCCCTAAGTATTCTACCTGTGGCAGGCAATATTGCAGCTTGGTTTTAGACACTTTGTGACCTTCTTGGGATAATTTTATTAGCACTTTAATGGAATCTCTATGACACTGTTCCAGTGATGTTGAACACACCATTACATCATCCATATATTGAATTATTGTGCTATCTAGCATAAGGTCTTCTAAATCAGCTTTGAGAACCTGATTAAATATATGGGGCGAATTCTTAAAACCCATCGGTAGACGTTTATAAGAATATTGTTTACCTGCATAGGTAAACGCAAACAGGTGTCTACTTTCCTCTGCCACGGAAATGCTAAAAAATGCAGAACAAAGATCAATTACTGTAAAATATTTGGCATTAGGAGGGACATTTGTTAGCAGCGTGTGTGGGTTGGGAACATCAGCTGGACAATCCTCTACTATATCATTAATAGCTCTCAAATCATGTACAAGACGCCATTTCGTTTTGTTTGCTTTAAGGACAGGATAAATGGGAGTGTTGCAATAACTGTTTGTTTCTATTAACACTCCGGATTTAACTAGTCCTTCAATTGTATCCTTTATACCTAATTCAGCCTCTCTGCTTAAAGGATATTGCATTTTCCTGGGCAAGCGTGCATTCGGCTTAAGTTGCACTTGTACAGGACAGGCTGATTTCACTAACCCTACATCCGTCTCATGCTGAGACCATAGTACAGCTGGCACTTGTTGTTCAACTTCTTGTAAAAGTTCAGTAGAATTAGTCTCTACTTCTGGTACCAACATCATTTGTATTGGTTGTTTTTGGTTAATGACAACTTCCTGAGGAATACCTAGCAAAGAAGTACCACACAAAATTTTTATGTAATTCTTGTTAGCAGAATGATAAATCAATGGATTTATTGTAGGCTCCCATTTACATTGTGCAGCTTTTTTCATCATTGGTCCTAAATCTTTTGCTTCCCAATTTTTCCCTACATATAAAGATATATGTGGAATAGAATCTTCGTAACACTTTCTATGAAGCCCATGCTTATAATGTGTTATAGCCCCATTTATAATTATTTATAGGTACTTATTACTGTTTTATAATTGTATTTATAAAGACACAACAAAACCTATACTGCATAATAAGAACATTTATAGTTACATTTATAATATTTTATTGCTTCTTATAAGTGATGCATTTGCTTTTTCAATGTGCATGCTCATAATCCATTATACACTGATTTATACGTATTAATTACGGTATGGTATGGTTCCATGAGTGTATTTATAAAGATGCAGCCTGCACTGTTATAATGTCATTATATTATAGTTACAATGACTTATTAGTAATGCAGATTTAGTTTTATGTCAAATAACTGAATTGTTTGTATTTAGGTTAATAGCTATGTTGTAAGTTACTTATTGTGAGTCATAATACAGTTACTACCCTCTATAAATGCATTATTGGTGGCTTTAAGTAAAGTGAAAGCATAGGATGCAGTTTTCCTATTGCAAATATTAGGAAATCATGAAGATGTGCTCATTATCCATTTTAAATGATTTATTTGCAAATCCTGAAATCCTATTAATACAAACAGTTGCGATTTGCATACTAGTAAAACACAGCAACATTATTTTTTAAGTATTACATCAAACCACAGTATATGCAACATTGCATATGGCTGACGAGGAATACATGTTAACAAGTCTAATTTCCATTCATGACCTGTAATACAAACATTGGCCATTAAAGACATAAATGATAAATAAATGCCTTAATACTACAGCAAACAAGAGTCTCTGAAACTATAGTATTTTTATATTTGATCATTTATGGACAGAAAAGGTAGAGCAAATAGTTAATTAAACTCATGCACATTGAATTTCCTGATATCATGAATGAGACGTCCGAGAATGTCATATCTGTGATTTCTTGCCAGCCAGTACTCCCATTCAATGACTCTAAGGTGTTCTTTCAGCAGCTTTGTGGTACGATTCCCTCGATGCCGCCAAACATCTGTTTTAAATGTCTGCCATGCTCGCTCTAGATGTTGTGTGTGAGCTCTTGTGGTGGGATGTACAAAATGTCTTTTGTGACACACAGTGTGATGGTCATAGCCTTCCTCTACTAGAGATCTCCTGTAGGCTCGCCATTCATCGGTCACAATGCTTGTGCCTCTCCTGACATGCCGGATTATTGTGGGCATCAGGTCATTTTTTGAGCGCCCTCCTACAATCTTAAGGACTGGTCTTCTTGTAGTTTGGCTAATTTCCAGGATACCCAGGACCCACTTCTTGCTTCTCCGCCAGGCTGGTCCAATTCTTCCACGATTATACTGTAAAATGATACAGTTATACAAGTCTTTCTGTTAAACATTTTTAAATGTTGATTATGAAATATCTAATCCATTAGGTTTAAACTAGGAAGATACTACCTTTCTTTTATGTGAAAACTTGCTTTCATCAAGCATTACAAAGGAATGACGACCACCCACACGCATTTTTCCTCTGCTGCGAAGTTTGTTGATAGCACGGCAGCAGACCTGTAATTCAGAACATGTTTGTTTCATAATTTTTATTTTTTTTATTTTATTGCTGCTGAATATAAAATAATAATCAATTAATGCTTTCAATGCCATTTTGAATCATGAAGATTTTTGGCTTCAGTTGATATTGGTGCATAGACCTGTATAGTATATAAAACCCCCTAAAATACAAGGTAGAACAATTTGATCTTACCTGTCTCATGACTGAAGCCATTTTTGACAACGTCTTACTGCTTGATGCAACACCATCTTCCATGAGGTCTACCTGTCTCATCCGCAATCCTTGTGAAAACCTTTTTGGAACAAAGCACATTTTTGAAGCCACATTAAACGGTCCACATATTAATAGCAGAAATAAACCTATTACTTTTATCAGTCCTAATATGTGTGTATTTGTGTGTGTGTATATATATATATACAGTATATATATATGTACACTGCTCAAAAAAAATAAGGGAATCAGGAATATCAATCAACCTGTTAAGGAACCATAAGTGATTGTCAACCATTTTCGCTTGTTTTGGTGCAAATAAAAGTGACAACAGGTACACTGGAGAGGAAACAGCAAGGGTGGTCTGGGGATGACCACTCTCAGAGGGTCTTAAAGACCTCCACGTGCACGTTCCCCAGACCTAAATTCAGTTGAGAACATCTGGGATCTCATGTATCCGAAGCAGTCAAGTAGCACCATACTGTCCAGGAGCTCACTTATGCTCTGATCCAGGTCTGGGAGGAGATTCCGTGGGACACCATGTGCCATGTCATCTGGAGTATGCCCAGAAATTGTTGGGAGTTCATATGGGCCACGTGGGGCAATGCACATTACTGTGCATTGCATATTATGAGTTACTGTGATGAAATTCAAACAAGTTGAATGAGCCAGGATTATAATTTTTTACAGTGATTCTACTGTAATTCCGGCCCTGAATGTGTTTATGATTTTGGCTTTCATTGACCATTGTCACATTATATTGTTCTCACAACATTATGCAAAGTATTTAAGTGAAGAGTTTTAACCTGGATATTCCGTTCATTGAGATCTAATATAGTGTGATTTAGGATTTTTGAGCAGTTTTTATATACATTTATGTTCCTATTGCATTAATTATTGTTAATGCAACTTTTAATTGTATCATCATATAGTAGTATACTACATATGGAAATTTGCATTTATTTATGGAAAATTATGGAACTTTATAATAAAGTGATGCTATTTATGTATATTTTTATAAGAACAATATCATGTGGTACCTGTAAATGAACTCCAGGTGGTTCTGAAGGCTTCTGCGTGATCTATAGAATATTGTGCCTTTACGGACAGAGGCTGCACGGTCTCGATGTTTCCTGCAGATCCTTATTGTGATATAAGAAAATGATTTGGTTATTTTGAAGGTGCCTCTGGCTTCAAAACTGTGTTCAGTACATATTCAACTACTTAAGCACATATTCAGTTAATAATAGACCAATGCTAGCAGTGATAATAATTATGAATATTACGATTATATATATATATATATATTGCTGAGTGGGTTAAACAGGTTAACCAGTGATATTATAGTTATTCAATTATTGTTTTTAAATATAGTTATTAAAATATAGGTTTATATTACCAGTGATATCCATCGTGGCGAGACAACCTTCTCAGATGCATCAAATTACTGCATCTGCATAGCATGTGACGTCGTAAGAGTCCTCTTTCTTGCATCCACAGTACAATTTTGCGTTTGTTTTTCAATGTACATTTTGTCTTCAGCAATCTGATGAGCTCCTGTCTCATATGTGTCATGTTTAACCCGCTTTTGATTTTTGGCGCAAAAATAACTTTAACAGCATACTTCCGGTAACTGATCGCGGGATTTGGGGGCCTGCCATGTGGTGTCCGGCGGTGTGCCTAAACTAAAGTAATTTGTGCGTTATCGCCATTAACCTGTAGAAAACGTGTCAGCCTACAAGGTAAGTAATTTGAACTTCTTTATTATTATAACAACTTCAAACTGCATATTATCTATGTAGCAGTTTGATGACTATGCGTTTTCTTATTTTGTAACCCACTATTAAAAAATGATGGCTGTTAATTATTATCGTTAGCCATTCTTAATTCTGTAAACTGACCAGATTAACATTTCACAGCAATGACGAGTAAAAGAACGAAAAAGGGAGCAGCTGTGTCTCAAAATGCTGGTAAGTTAGGCTTCAAGTTATTTACATCTGTACACATATTTTATGCGCATTCATTATGACTTTTAATTCCTAAAAAATAAATAAATAAAACTTCTGCAGCAATATACTGGTCACGGAAACACAATATAATGGTGATATGTAACTTTACAGTTAAAAATTAAATACAGTGGTGTTTTAGTGCATATATCTGCACTGATTTGACATTCACAATATAATATGGTAAATTATTAGTGTATTTGGTTTACTGTTCGTAATGGAGTTGTCTCAATATCGAACATTTCACCCTGTTCTACTGAAAGAGAAACAATGCAAGTGAATGTATACTATATGAATATAAAGTTAAGGTAGAGATGAGATGGGAGATTAATACAGGAAGAATTGTCACTGGAGATGTAACAAGCAAGCACTTACATATGGTGATTGCTAATTAAATTAACTTGCTCCTCCCAAATTCCTGTCTGGCTCTAAACTATATTTACCATACTATAACCTCATTTAACTTACTAAAATTACTTATTTTTATAAGTTAATAGCTATTCCTATCATATGAATTGTGATTACATTACAAACAGTTGATTTTAAAGTTACAACACGGAGTATGTCACATTTTAAATTAATTGTACAGAACATCACAATGCAGGCCAAGTGTCCTTTTAAATGTAGTCATTTGTTGTGTGTTTTAAATGAAAATAATTAAAAAAGTGTTTTTTTGTCGTTATATATTTTCATTGTATATACATACTGTTGATAAAATTATATTTTCACACTTTCCATGTAAACAGAGAATGTTGCACCAACGGCTACACATGAGATGGCCCTTTTAAGACATCAGTTAGAAGCAGAAAAGGAGAAAGGTGCTTTGAAAGATGACACTATTAACCTGTTAAAGGAGGACAAGGCCTATCTTCAGTCTGAATTGGCTCGAAAGGACGAATTTATCCGGGAACTTATTTCTAACAAGAAGGAAGAAATCCCTGGTCCAAGTAGATATCTAGGTTGGTGATTAAGTTTTAGAGTTTAAGAGTTAATTTGTGTTAATGTAATAAATATATTTTTGCCTTCTTGGATTCAAAAAAAATCTTTGTTGTACCCAACAGATATGAACCATACTCAACATAAAAGAAAGAAAACCCAGAAACTTGAAAAGTCTGATGAATCAGATGATGACTCCTCTGTACTGTCAGACTCCTCTGTTGAACTGCCAAACAAGTCCACAGTGCGGAAACACATGAGGCAAACACTGGTACCCAAAAGTGACCATGCACGTGTGAGAGGTAATGGAATATCTGTTAGAAAGAATATGAAGTTTCAGGGATTGACCAAAATTTCAGCAACAGAAAAATCAGTGTCAGTTAAACAGAACTATTGTATTTTGTGGTTTGAGACAACATAAAATCACTGAGGGCCCTATTTTAATGATCTAAGCGCATGGCGGAAGTGTACTTGTCCAAATCCACTTTTGCTGGTTTAATGACCACCGCCGTTATGACGCAGTTATTATTTTCTCATCATGCACCACATTGTTTAAATAGCAAATGCATTTGCACCCATTTATGCGTTCTAAGTGCACTTGTGCTGCGCAGTTTAGAATTTGCTAACTATTTTCAAATTTCTCTCTGCTTCCCCAAACGGAAACTGCCTACGGTTCTTCCTGTGAAATGCGGAAGTCACGCGTGCATAGAGCCTATTAGCTGAAATATTTCAAAATGTCAAGGTATTTACAGTGTGCGTTTTGATTTCTCTGTTCCATTTCTTTTAGTGAAGAACATCAAAGGCATTGTGGCAAGGTACAAACTGGCACTAGAGGCTTTCAAAAAGGGGAGCTCAATGAAAGCTGCCTTTGAGAGCTTGGGACTGGACCGAGCTACCATCGCCCGTACAGCAGTAGTTGCTGAACTAAAATTAGCTGCTCCTGAGGCCTTTGACACCATCGCTCCATGGAATGAGCGCGTGGAGAAACTCTCAACATTTATTGTAAGATGTCGTGCCGCAATCAGCAGTGACATCAAAGAGAAAATTTCCAAAATGAAAATAGATGGAGAACTTTTGCCAATGGCCAATACTTTCTGAGACATGTAGTGTGTTAGAGACTTGTTCTCAATGTTCTTGTTAATTTCTGGCATTTCTATTTCTCAGGAATTTCTTTTTCAAGCACTTGTATGAATGGAAATTTTGACTTGTTAACATGTATTCCTCGTCAGCCATGTGCAATGTTGCATATACTGTGGTTTGATGTAATATTAAAAAATAATGTTGCTGTGTTTTACTAGTATGCAAATCGCAACTGTTTGTATTAATAAGATTTCAGGATTTGCAAATAAACCATTTAAAATGGATAATGAGCACATCTTCATGATTTCCTAATTTGCAATAGGAAAACTGCATCCTATGCTTTCACTTTACTTAAAGCCACCAATAATGCATTTATAGAGGGTAGTAACTGTATTATGACTCACAATAAGTAACTTACAACATAGCTATTAACCTAAATACAAACAATTCAGTTATTTGACATAAAACTAAATCTGCATTACTAATAAGTCATTGTAACTATAATATAATGACATTATAACAGTGCAGGCTGCATCTTTATAAATACACTCATGGAACCATACCATACCGTAATTAATACGTATAAATCAGTGTATAATGGATTATGAGCATGCACATTGAAAAAGCAAATGCATCACTTATAAGAAGCAATAAAATATTATAAATGTAACTATAAATGTTCTTATTATGCAGTATAGGTTTTGTTGTGTCTTTATAAATACAATTATAAAACAGTAATAAGTACCTATAAATAATTATAAATGGGGCTATAACACATTATAAGCATGGGCTTCATAGAAAGTGTTACCGAATCTTCTACTTTGAACCATTTCGTTATGAAATCATTTTCAATTATGTTTATGGCTGCCCCCCGTTTACTTATTATGATATATTGTGAGATCATTTCAATTTTTTGTTCTTTAGTTCCTTCCTGCCATTTCTTTTCTGTGTCTGCATTCCTCGTGGGGTCATAGTTCATTGTGCAGTGAAATCCTGACTTGGGTGTCTGTGCTTCAGGGATCTGTGCTTCAATGAATCTACCCCATTTATTAATCGTCTGTCTTACATCATCCTCTATTTGTCCTATCCAGTATACATTTGCTTTTGGCTCAGATATAGTCATTTGAGTTCCCACCATATCAACATACAATCCCTCTGTAGAACACCAAATTTGTAAACCCAATTTACACAATGCATCTCTTCCTAACAGATTAATAGGAGTCTGATCTGATATCAGGACTGGCATGGTCAGTAAAAAATATTGTTCTGTACAATTTATTAGCTTTTTTGCCCATGAGGACCTCAATTTTGGTCCCCACAGTGACACGAGTCCCCATGTGTTGGTGTGCATTCAGGTTTAGGTCCCCACCGGGATATACAAACATGAACACACACACACACACACACTATAGTTTGCATGTATGTATTCACATTAGGGGGACAATGGAACAATGTACAGATTTTCAGGACATTGGGACTTTAATTCACCAAAGTGGCATTCACCAGATTACAATGTATAGCAAGGTTATTCATAAAAATAACATGAAACGTTATTGTTACTATTTTAACTGCTATACAGCTATTCAAACGCTCTATTTAAGCACAGTATGTGTATATTCTTCTTACTAAACGATCACATAAGTACTAAGATAAAAGTGTACTCCACTAAAAAGGACACATATGAATTGATTGCTATAGTGATGACACCGACCGTTCTTCACTTTCACTTTAAAACCCAGGTTTGGATCTTCAATAGTGGCCTTACCTCCACGTACTATTATTAGCATACATTATCGGCACTATAACATCTTATTTCTGACGCATGCCATGTATCATACCTTTATTAATCAGTGCTAATCCCCGCATTTTTAGTCTCCGCTACAACAATGCGCTCTGCATCGTTCCCGCTTCCATCTGTTTGAAGATTAAAGTGTAGGCTACACGAAAGACGACTCGCCTAATAGCAGTCACTTGTGATTGGCTGAATGTTAATTCACTCAAATCTATGTAACTAACCAGATAACATGGGCGGGAATTTTGGCGGAGGTGTGTCGAAAAAGTGCGGAGGACAGAACCATTTTTATCTGAAAGTGGGGGTATTCCCGCACATGGTGCCACGCCTATTTAGCGCAGATGCGTGACTTAAGTCTTAAAAAACAAGTGCTTATGTACATTTATAGAAAATATATATTTTGTATTGCGGGTTTATTTGGTGCCCCTAAAGTCTTGGTGCCCCTGGGCACTTGCCCAATTGCCCATATGGTTAATCCGCCTCTGCTGTAACGTTATATTGTGAAACCAATGTCTCTGTCTGTATCTTAAATATGTATTATTTTAATGCCTTCTAGACCTTTGTCCTGCAAATAAAACGTTTATGCAGTTTGCAATTACAGTACCCATGATTTGAACAGTTTAATACAGTATGTTTTTTGAAAGCATTTTGTTTGAAAAATATTATTCCAATATAATTGACTATACAAACATTATTTCTCATAAGTAAAAAAATATGATGGTGGGTTTAAGTAGGAGCCATACCCCACTATATGCACACAATATGGATTTATTTCACTGTAACGTTTTGGAGAAATACAATATTTTCTACTTCAAATGCCTATGAAACTATATTTCTAATAAGTAGAAAAAACTGATGGTGGGTTTCTATAGGGGCCATCCCACCTATATGCACACCATATATGGACTTATTTTACTGTAGCTTTTGGAGAAATACACATTTTTCCACTTCAAATGCCTATAGAAACATTATTTCTAATAAGTAGAAAAAACTGATGTGGTTTCTGTAGGGGCCATCCCACACTATATGCACACCATATATGGACTTATTTTACTGTAGCGTTTTGGAGAAATACACATTTTTCCACTTCAAATGCCTATAGAAACATTATTTCTAATAAGTAGAAAAAACTGATGTAGGGTTTCTTAGGGGCCATCCCACACTATATGCACACCATTATGGATTTATTTTCTGTAGCTTTTGGAGAAATACAAATTTTTCACTTAAAGCTATAGAACATTATTTCTAATAAGTAGAAAAAACTGATGATGGATTTCTGTAGGGGCCATCCCACACTATATGCACACCATATAGGACTTATTTTACTGTAGCGTTTTGGAGAAATACACATTTTCCACTTGCAATGCCTATAGAAACATTTATTTCTAATAAGTAGAAAAAACTGATGGATGGTTTCTGTAGGGGCCATCCCAACTATATGCAACCATATATGGATTATTTTACTGTAGCATTTTGGAGAAATACACATTTTTCAACTTAAATGCCTATAGAAACATTATTTCTAATAAGTAAGAAAAACTGATGGTGGTTTCTATAGGGGCCATCCCACACTATATGCACACCATATATGGATATTACTGTAGCGTTTTGGAGAAATACACATTTCACTTCAAATGCCTATAGAAACTTATTTCTAATAAGTAGAAAAAAGACTGATTGTTTCTAAGGGGCCATCCCACACTATATGCACACCATATATGGATTATTTTACTGTAGCGTTTTGGAGAAATACACATTTTTCCACTTCAAATGCCTATAGAAACATTATTTCTAATAAGTAGAAAAAACTGATGTGGTTTCTGTAGGGGCCATCCCACACTATATGCACACCATATATGGACTTATTTTACTGTAGCGTTTTGGAGAAATACACATTTTCCACTTCAAATGCCTATAGAAACATTATTTCTAATAAGTAGAAAAACTGATGTTGGTTTCTGTAGGGGCCATCCCACACTATATGCACACCATATATGGATTTATTTTACTGTAGCGTTTTGGAGAAATACACATTTTTCACTTTAAATGCCTATAGAAACATTTTTTCTAATAAGTAGAAAAAACTGATGTGGATTTCTGTAGGGGCCATCCCACACTATATGCACACCATATATGGACTTTATTTTACTTACTTTTGGAGAAATACACATTTTTCAACTTAAATGCCTATAGAAACATTTTTTCTAATAAGTAGAAAAAACTGATGTGGTTTCTGTAGGGGCCATCCCACACTATATGCACACCATATATGGATTATTTTACTGTAGCGTTTTGGAGTAAGAGTAAGACGAACATGCTAACGCGAAATTATGACCCTCCAGTGGAGAGGAAGGGGACCCAGAGCTTTCACAAAGCGTCACCGGCCGTCTGGTGGCCTGGGATGACTCAGGACATCGCCCGATTCGTCAAAGGATGCTCAGTCTGCGCCATCGCAAAGACACCACGTCGCCTGCCGGAGGGAAAACTACTCCCATTGCCCATACCCCAACGACCGTGGTCTCACCTCGCAGTGGACTTTATCACCGACCTGCCCCTGTCTGACACATTCACCTGTATCCTGGTGGCAGTGGATAGGTTCTCCAAAGCATGCAAGTTGATTCCCCTCACTCAGCTCCCCACTGCACTAGAGACGGCTGAGGCCCTGTTTACCCATGTGTTTCGCAATTACGGGCTTCCTGAAGACGTTGTGTCAGACAGGGGTCCCCAATTCATCTCCCGGGTCTGGAAGGCCTTCTTCGGAATACTGAACATCTCGGTGAGCTTGACCTCCGGATATCACCCTCAGGCGAACGGCCAGGCTGAGCGGAAGATACAGGACATCGGGAGGTACCTGAGATCATACTGCCATACTCACCAACACAGCTGGCACCGTTTCCTACCCTGGGCGGAGTACGCCCAAAACTCCCTTCGACAGACCTCAACCGGTCTCACCCCGTTTCAGTGTATCCTAGGATATCAACCTCCCCTGTTCCCCTGGTCTGGAGAACCCTCATCGGTGCCAGCTGTCGATCACTGGTTTCGGGAGAGCGAGAGGGTCTGGGACTCAGCTCACCACCACCTCCAGCAGGCTATCCGCAGGCAGAAGCTCCATGCGGACGCCCGAAGATCCCCAAACCCCCAGTATGCTCCAGGGCAACGGGTCTGGTTGTCCACAAGGGACTTACGCCTGCGACAACCCTGCCGGAAGCTGAGTCCCAAATACATCGGACCATTCCTCATCACTCGACAGATCAATCCCGTCACCTTCCGCCTCCAGCTGCCCAAACATTACCGGATCTCCCCCTCCTTTCACGTTTCCCTTCTCAAACCCTTTATTACTCCTGTTTCTGTTTCCTCTACAGACCCTGCTGTAACCACAGATCTGCCTCCTCCTCCACCACCTCTGGACGCCGCCCAACAGATCTTCAGAGTAGAGGAGATCATGGACTCCAGGAGAAGGGGAGGTCACCTCGAGTACCTCATCAACTGGGAGGGCTACGGACCTGAAGAACAATCCTGGGTACCACGGATTGACATTCTGGACCCAGCACTCCTACGAGAGTTCCACCAAACCCATCCTGAACGTCCGGGTCCTCGACTTCGAGGTCGACCCCGTCACCCTGGTAGGTCCGCTGGACGGACCATGGAGGGGGGGTACTGTAACGGTTTCAGCACCACCGGCCACGCCCCCCATGTCGTCACCGCCAGCTCGCTTCACCCGTTCCCTCTCCCCGGAGTTTTGAACTCAATTTCCCAGCATGCACCACACATCCACCATTTTTGATTAGTCCACACCTGCATCACATCATCAGGACTCTATTTAAGTTTGCACCTTTTTGTTCTTCCCTGTTCAGTCTTGTTGTCTTCAAAGCAATTCTCAACCCCGATAAGTATACCTACCTGTTTTTGAAAGACTTACCTGTTTTTTGGAATTCCTGTTTTTGGATATTTACTGTTTTTGGATACCTGTTTTTGGATACTTAGCCTGTTTTTGGATACTTAGCCTGTTTTTGGAATACTTACCTGTTTTTGGATACTTACCTGTTTTTGGATACTTACCTGTTTTTGGAATACTTACCTGTTTTTGGATACTTACCTGTTTTTGGATACTTACCTGTTTTTTGAAATAAACTCCTTTTTCTTATCTACCTCAGTGGTGTGCTCTCCGTCTACCAGAACCCTGACAATTCTGTCATCCTGGTGACCTGTTTTAGAAGCGTTTGTGTCACTTTAAAATCACACACAAACCAAGTAACTAAAATACATTAATACACTAATAACCTGCAGCCTTCTGTCAGGTTTATGTTCAGTTTGTTTTCTTCCTTTGTTGTATTCAAGTTTCGTATGTTCCCTGTTCATTTAACCAATTAACAGTTTAATGCCTCCCTCATTTTCTTCTCTGGTTCTACTTAGTTCTGTTTAGTCACTCATGTGTCTTGTTTAGTTTACCTTGTATATTGTTTTAGTGCAGTCCCTGGTATGTCTACAGTTACATTATGTTTTTGATGAACATTCTCAATTAAAGTAAAGTTTTTGACAAACAGTTTCTTTCTGAAAGGTTAATGCATATCCAATTTTAAATGCATGTATTAAAGTAAAAACCTTGGAGGGTGGAGAATCTGCAAAACGCATTCACACAAAAACAAAATGTGTTGTTTAATTCATTAATTAAATTAGTGTCAATATAATATGTTGTTTAATTCGTTAATTTTATAAGTGTCAGTGCCTTGCAAAGGCATAGGCTTTTTCTGAAATCTGGGTGTGTGAATGCATGCTTCCTGATATTTGTTTTACTATTCTATGTATTACACAATCCATCTATCATTCTACCCCAAAATCTACACCCCTGGTACCTTACATTGTTTTGCACAAACAAAGTAGGCCTACTAAGACACCAATAATAGTTTTGAGCAAATAATTTTACACTAGCAAAGGAATATGATACTTAGACTATTTTTAAACAGATATTGCATACTAACATATTGTAAGCATATCCTTCCACAACGTGTACATTCAAATTATAGAAATGAAAGGTTTCAGGAAGATTGACACATAGTTTATGTGTAGAGATGTACAGTAATTTGGAGACATTATTTCATATTTATATCAATTCAGTTCGGGTCATTAACAATGTGACGTGACAGATCCTGTTTCATATTTCATGTTTTAGATATTGGTCACAATGTTACCTTCTGATATGCCAGATAAATGTTCTTTAGTCTTATCCTGTTCAAAAGGGAATTGGAAATCTGCAAAGACAGGCAAAGTGTTGCCCAGGTGCCACTAGAATTATAAGCACTTTCATCCGTCGCATGGCCTTGTAGCGCGTTCTTTATGTCTTGCAAAGTGATCGTGACTTTACGACTCTGTTTAGAGAAAAAACGTTAACAATATAAATCACATTCATTTATGAAATAATTAAACCTAAGTACCGTAAAATGTCAAATAAACTGACAACTTTGTAAGAAAAATAACGAATAAAACAATAAATCAAATGATACTTAGGCCTACCTTCCCAAAAATGGAAAAACAGTATCGTCTGAAATGTACAACAATGAAATTGGCGTTAACAACATGTAAATAATAAAAACCAATTGTTTTGAAGAAACATAAATCAAAGTAAAATAAAAATATAAATTAAATTATAGTAAAATGTCAACTTACCGTTCTCTCTGTCGACTCATGATATCAGGACTTATCGCGACTNAAATCTAAAAATGCAAAAAGTGTTCTATGATCTTTAGGTTTAGGGATAGGGTTAGGGATAGGGGATAGAATATACAGTTTGTACAGTATAAAAACATTACGCCTATGGACTGTCCCCACGGGGATAGTCAACCAAAGCTGTGTGTGTGTGTTCATGTTTGTATATCCCGGTGGGGACCTAAACCTGAATACACACCAACACATGGGGACTCGTGTCACCGTGGGGACCAAAATTGAGGTCCCCAGGGGCAAAAAAGCTAATAAATTGTACAGAACAATATTTTGTACAAATCTAAAAATGCAAAAAGTGTTCTATGATCTTTAGGTTTAGGGATAGGGTTAGGGATAGGGGATAGAATATACAGTTTGTACAGTATAAAAACATTACGCCTATGGACTGTCCCCACGGGGATAGTCAACCAAATTTTCTGTGCGTGCGTGCGTGCGTGCGTGTGTGTGTGTCCCTGTACCCCCATTTTGTGGCACGCACAACATTTACACCTGTTAAAAAAATGTTAGTGATTTTTTTTAAACTACATCAAAACCTGAAATGTAACATTACAACAGAAAGCAGGTGCCCCTTAACTACAGTAGGCCTAATTGTTAAAAATACTTAATGGAAAAGAGTTGTTTTTGTGTTCTATTCTACAAAAGTGTCATGTTAATGTATAATTCTTGTAAAATAGTATATTGTAAATTGCTGAGTTTCATTCTTATAAAATCTTTTAATATATAAATCTTTTAATGAGTGGATTCTTGCGTGTGGGTTGATGGGGGGGAACCTCTGGGGCTGTTGCCCAGGGGCACCATGAGGTCTTAATACGCCTCTGGTTACAGCAATCATAATGCAAACATTCGGAGAAAAAAACCTGCATAAATTACGACAAAAACGAGATATTCTAAACGTAAAACAAGAAATATGTTATTGACAAGAGACGCGGATCATCTACATCTAAATAAAGCTTTACAAGCGGTGTTCCTGTAATTTACCGTAAACCACTCAATAAGCGCGCATCTGAACCTAAACGGCGGCTGGTTTGACCGTGTATTTTCAATCCGCGGCTGGCTTGACCGCAGTGTGGTATCCGGCGGTGTGCCTAAACTAAAGTAATTTGCGCGTTATCGCCATTAACCTGTAGAAAACGTGTCAGTCTACAAGGTAAGTAATTTGAACTTCTTTATTATTATAACAACTTCAAACTGCATATTATCTATGTAGCAGTTTGATGGCTATGCGTTTTCTTATTTTGTAACCCACTATTAAAAAATGACGAGATTAACATTTCACAGCAATGACAGTAAAAGAACGAAATAGGGAGCAGCTGTGTCTCAAAATGCTGGTAAATTAGGCTTCAAGTTATTTACATCTATGCGCATTCATTATGACTTTTAATTCCTAAAAAATAAATAAATAAAACTTCTGCAGCAATGTACTGGTCACGGTATATGGTATAAACACAATATAATGGTGATATGTAACTTCACAGTTAAAAATTAAATACAGTGGTGTTTTAGTGCATATATCTGCACTGATTTGACATTCACAATATAATATGGTAAATTATTAGTGTATTTGGCTTACTGTTCGTAATGGAGTTGTCTCAATATCGAACATTTCACCCTGTTCTACTGAAAGAGAAACAATGCAAGTGAATGTATACTATATGAATATAAAGTTAAGGTAGATATGAGATGGAAGATGAATACAGGAAGAATTGTCACTGGAGATGTAACAAGCAAGCACTTACATATGGTGATTGCTAATTAAATTAACTTGCTCCTCCCAAATTCCTGTCTGGCTCTAAACTATATTTACCATACTATAACCTCATTTAACTTACTAAAATTACTTATTTTTATAAGTTAATAGCTATTCCTATCATATGAATTGTGATTACATTACAAACAGTTGACTTTAAAGTTACAACACGGAGTATCTCACATTTTAAATTAATTGCACAGAACATCACAATGCAGGCCAAGTGTCCTTTTAAATGTAGTCATTTGTTGTGTGTTTTAAATGAAAATAATTAAAAATATAATGTGTTTTTTTGTTGTTATATATTTTCATTGTATATACATACTGTTGATAAAATTATATTTTCACACTTTCCATGTAAACAGAGAATGTTGCACCAACGGCTACACATGAGATGGCCCTTTTAAGACATCAGTTAGAAGCAGAAAAGGAGAAAGGTGCTTTGAAAGATGACACTATTAACCTGTTAAAGGAGGACAAGGCCTATCTTCAGTCTGAATTGGCTCGAAAGGACGAATTTATCCGGGAACTTATTTCTAACAAGAAGGAAGAAATCCCTGGTCCAAGTAGATATCTAGGTTGGTGATGAAGTTTTAGAGTTTAAGAGTTAATTTGTGTTAATGTAATAAATATATTGTTGCCTTCTTGGATTCAAAAAAATCTTTGTTGTACCCAACAGATATGAACCATACTCAACATAAAAGAAAGAAAACCCAGAAACTTGAAAAGTCTGATGAATCAGATGATGACTCCTCTGTACTGTCAGACTCCTCTGTTGAACTGCCAAACAAGTCCACAGTGCGGAAACACATGAGGCAAACCCTGGTACCCAAAAGTGACCATGCACGTGTGAGAGGTAATGGAATATCTTTTAGAAAGAATATGAAGTTTCAGGGATTGACCAAAATTTCAGCAACAGAAAAATCTGTGTCAGTTAAACAGAACTATTGTATTTTGTGGTTTGAGATAACATAAAATCACTGAGGGCCCTATTTTAATGATCTAAGCGCATGGCGCAAGTGTACTTGTCCAAATCCACTTTTGCCAGTTTAATGACCACCGCCGTTATGACGCAGCTATTATTTTCTCGTCATGCACCACATTGTTTAAATTGCAAATGCATTTGCACCCATTTATGCGTTCTAAGTGCACTTGCGCTGCGCAGTTTAGAATTTGCTAACTATTTTCAAATTTCTCTCTGTTTCCCCAAACGGAAACTGCCTACGGTTCTTCCTGTGAAATGCGGAAGTCACGCGTGCATAGAGCCTATTAGCTGAAATATTTCAAAATGTCAAGGTATTTACAGTGTGCTTTTTGATTTCTCTGTTCCATTTCTTTTAGTGAAGAACATCAAAGGCATTGTGGCAAGGTACAAACTGGCACTAGAGGCTTTCAAAAAGGGGAGCTCAATGAAAGCTGCCTTTGAGAGCTTGGGACTGGACCGAGCTACCATCGCCTGTACAGCAGTAGTTGCTGAACTAAAATTAGCTGCTCCTGAGGCCTTTGACACCATCGCTCCATGGAATGAGCGTGTGGAGAAACTCTCAACATTTATTGTAAGATGTCGTGCCGCAATCAGCAGTGACATCAAAGAGAAAATTTCCAAAATGAAAATAGATGGAGAACTTTTGCCAATGGCCAATACTTTCTGAGACATGTAGTGTGTTAGAGACTTGTTCTCAATGTTCTTGTTCATTTCTGGCATATCTATTTCTCAGGAATTTCTTTTTCAAGCACTTGTATGAATGGAAATTTTGACTTGTTAACATGTATTCCTCGTCAGCCATATGCAATGTTTCATATACTGTGGTTTGATGTAATACTTAAAAAATAATATTGCTGTGTTTTACTAGTATGCAAATCGCAACTGTTTGTATTAATAGGATTTCAGGATTTGCAAATAAATCATTTAAAATGGATAATGAGCACATCTTCATGATTTCCTAATATTTGCAATAGGAAAACTGCATCCTATGCTTTCACTTTACTTAAATCCACCAATAATGCATTTATAGAGGGTAGTAACTGTATTATGACTCACAATATGTAACTTACAACATAGCTATTAACCTAAATACAAACAATTCAGTTGTTTGACATAAAACTAAATCTGCATTACTAATAAGTCATTGTAACTATAATATAATGACATTATAACAGTGCAGGCTGCATCTTTATAAATACACTCATGGAACCATACCATACCGTAATTAATACTTATAAATCAGTGTATAATGGATTATGAGCATGCACATTGAAAAAGCAAATGCATCACTTATAAGAAGCAATAAAATATTATAAATGTAACTATAATGTTCTTATAATGCAGTATAGGTTTTGTTGTGTCTATAAATAAATTTATAAAACAGTAATAAGTACCTATAAATAATTATAAATGGGGCTATAATACATTATAAGCATGGGCTTCATAGAAAGTGTTACCTATATTTCCTTTTCAATCGGACTAGGACCATTTTCTACGTTTGTCAGTACTCTACTCAGCACCAACTGAGTAGTACGGAGCTCGCGCATGCGCAATGCTTGAGCGGGAAGGTGTGATTCAAGCGCGAGGAGAGTACGGTTAAACAGGGAAAGAAACACCAGCATCAAGGAGGCGATAATTTTCTTTAGCAAAAATGTCAAAATATAGGTTTGCCCTTGTTAGTTGGGCGAAGGGACCTGACAAAGATAAAACCAGCATAATTCCCATCAGCTGGATAATTGATTTTGACCCAGCTGATACTGACAAGACATGGAGAGGTTGGACCAGGAAAGGGAAAAGGCAAGGCAACAGGACAATGATGATTACAGATTTCCTGATGAGAAAACGCATGTAAAGTTCAGAATCAGAATCAGAAGAGCTTTATTGCCAAGTGTGCTTGCACACACAAGGAATTTTCTTTGGTGTTGGAAGCTTCTAGTACAGACATTCAACACAATGACAATACAATATAATACGATTTACAGTCTAAAACATTCTAAATTGTGCATATATAAAATAAAGACTATTTTACAGAAAATGGGGGATAATAACATATAAGAGACATTGTACAGGGTAGTATATAGTAGAATAAACATATTAACAGATTGTATGTACACTTGTGCAAATGGATAATTTAGTAAGTAGAGGTAGTGTTATATACATGTATACATAAGATGTAGATATAATAAGGCACTATAGTGCACACTATAGGAGTAGTGGAAGTGGAATATTGCTCTTAAGGAGCAGTTATCTGTTTAGGAGGGAGATTGCCTGGGGGAAGAAGCTGCTTCTGTGTCTGGAAGTCCTGGTGTTTGGTGCTCTAAAGCGCCGGCCAGAGGGCAGCAGATCAAAGAGTTTGTGTGCTGGGTGTGTGGAGTCAATGATGATTTTTCTTGCCCTGTTTTTCACTCTGGAATCGTACAGGTCCTGAAGTGTGGGCAGAGGAGCACCAATAATTTTCTCAGCACTACGAACTGTCCGTTGTAGTCTTCGTAGGTCTGATTTGGTGGCCGAGCCATACCAAACAGTAATTGAAGTGCACAGAACAGATTCGATGACCACTGAGTAGAACTGGGTCAGTAGCTCCTGTGGTAGGTTGAACTTCCTCAATTGACGGAGGAAGTATAACCTCTGCTGGGCCTTCTTTACAATGGAGTCTATGTGGGACTCCCACTTCAGGTCCTGAGAGATGGTGGAGCCCAGGAACCTGAATGACTCCACAGTATCCACAGTGCTGTCCAGGATGGTGAGGGGAGGAAGTGATGGAGGGTTCCTTCTGAAATCCACTATCATCTCCACTGTCTTGAATGCATTCAGCTCTAGGTTGTTTTGACTACACCAGGCAGCCAGCTGAGCAACCTCCTTTCTGTAGGCAGATTCATCACCGTCTTGAATAAGGCCAATGACTGTGGTGTCATCTGCAAACTTCAGGAGTTTGACAGAAGGGTCTGTAGAGGTGCATTCGTTTGTGTAGAGTGAATATAGCAGTGGAGAAAGAACACATCCTTGAGGAGCTCCGGTGCTGATGGTACATGTGCTGGATTTAAATTTTCCCAACCTCACTAGCTGCTGCCTGTTCGACAGGAAGTTAATAATCCACTGACAGGTAGAGGTTGGCACAGAGAGCTGGGTAAGCTTGGGCAGGAGGAGGTCTGGGATTATGGTGTTGAAGGCCGAGCTGAAGTCTACAAACAGGATCCTGACGTAAGTCCCTGGTCTGTCTATATTATATAAATACATTATAAATTATATTTATAATACAGACAAAGCTCCTTTTTGGTTGCAGTACAAGAAGTTTAATTAAAAAACTAAAAATACAAATGACAAATAATAAAATAGTCGACTCTTTAGATCCATAAATAAATAGTTTTAAGCGTCTCTGCAAGCATTTGTTGTTTGCTGTTTGTCCAGAAACTCAAAAGAACTTGGTAAAGCTTGAACTTTATCTTATCTTATCTAACTTTATCCACTGCTATATTCACTCTACAAAAATGCACCTCTACAGACCCTTCTGTCAAACTCCTGAAGTTTGCAGATGACACCACAGTCATTGGCCTTATTCAAGACGGTGATGAATCTGCCTACAGAAAGGAGGTTGCTCAGCTGGCTGCCTGGTGTAGTCAAAACAACCTAGAGCTGAATGCATTCAAGACAGTGGAGATGATAGTGGATTTCAGAAGGAACCCTCCATCACTTCCTCCCCTCACCATCCTGGACAGCACTGTGGATACTGTGGAGTCATTCAGGTTCCTGGGCTCCACCATCTCTCAGGACCTGAAGTGGGAGTCCCACATAGACTCCATTGTAAAGAAGGCCCAGCAGAGGTTATACTTCCTCCGTCAATTGAGGAAGTTCAACCTACCACAGGAGCTACTGACCCAGTTCTACTCAGTGGTCATCGAATCTGTTCTGTGCACTTCAATTACTGTTTGGTATGGCTCGGCCACCAAATCAGACCTACGAAGACTACAACGGACAGTTCGTAGTGCTGAGAAAATTATTGGTGCTCCTCTGCCCACACTTCAGGACCTGTACGATTCCAGAGTGAAAAACAGGGCAAGAAAAATCATCATTGACTCCACACACCCAGCACACAAACTCTTTGATCTGCTGCCCTCTGGCCGGCGCTTTAGAGCACCAAACACCAGGACTTCCAGACACAGAAGCAGCTTCTTCCCCCAGGCAATCTCCCTCCTAAACAGATAACTGCTCCTTAAGAGCAATATTCCACTTCCACTACTCCTATAGTGTGCACTATAGTGCCTTATTATATCTACATCTTATGTATACATGTATATAACACTACCTCTACTTACTAAATTATCCATTTGCACAAGTGTACATACAATCTGTTAATATGTTTATTCTACTATATACTACCCTGTACAATGTCTCTTATATGTTATTATCCCCCATTTTCTGTAAAATAGTCTTTATTTTATATATGCACAATTTAGAATGTTTTAGACTGTAAATCGTATTATATTGTATTGTCATTGTGTTGAATGTCTGTACTAGAAGCTTCCAACACCAAAGAAAATTCCTTGTGTGTGCAAGCACACTTGGCAATAAAGCTCTTCTGATTCTGATTCTGAACTTTACATGCGTTTTCTCATCAGGAAATCTGTAATCATCATTGTCCTGTTGCCTTGCCTTTTCCCTTTCCTGGTCCAACCTCTCCATGTCTTGTCAGTATCAGCTGGGTCAAAATCAATTATCCAGCTGATGGGAATTATGCTGGTTTTATCTTTGTCAGGTCCCTTCGCCCAACTAACAAGGGCAAACCTATATTTTGACATTTTTGCTAAAGAAAATTATCGCCTCCTTGATGCTGGTGTTTCTTTCCCTGTTTAACCGTACTCTCCTCGCGCTTGAATCACACCTTCCCGCTCAAGCATTGCGCATGCGCGAGCTCCGTACTACTCAGTTGGTGCTGAGTAGAGTACTGACAAACGTAGAAAATGGTCCTAGTCCGATTGAAAAGGAAATATAGGTAACANGAGACAGTATATATATATATTAAATAATAAAAAACTCAGTATTGCTTTTGTGAACAAGTATGTACAGAAATAAAAGATGATTCAAACAACTTGGTTTAGAATTTTTATAAATGAATTGACATTGGTACAGCAACTATCAAATGTACAACATATACAAACATAAAAGATAACATAAATGTCATTGATGCATTGCATCTCTTCAATTATTGTTTTTTTAAGTACAATCACTCTGGGACTGTAGTCGGTATTTGTCATGACAAGCACCATTTGCATTTGTCTTTATTGTATGCACCCGCTCCTGATGACAGTGTCCTGCCAAGGTACACTACCCGGCGATGTGACAAAAAAAGACCTCAAGTCATTTCTCACTGCAATTGCAGCTCTGGATGCTCGGATAGTTGAGAGTCTTCCTGGCATCAGCAGGTTGTTGTCTCCATAAACAAGGCGTCTCCATTCACCTGGCACTTATTCCTCTGAAACTGTGGTGCTGTCTGGAAAAGATGGTGGAATATATTTGCAAGCAGGAGAGGCAGCAGCCTCAGTGTGGGTGAGAAAGTTGTGTAGGGCCACACAGGCCTTCACAACATCTAAAATATTTTGGGGGTTGAACTCAATGGGCCGGCCAAGAATCCTCCAGCGTGCATCATATACTATTTGTATATGAAATGTGGTTACAATAGACACATATATGAATGTTTTCTTACCTGGATAGGGTCGAACCAAGTTCACGTGCAAAGGAAATGCTGCATCACCCAGAAACACATGTGGTCTTTGGTCTTGGTACCGTGAAGATTTTCAGGGGGAGGCAGTGCAAGGTTGCCCTGCAGGAGTTTCGATCCAAATATACTGCTCTTGACACTTTCATGACCATATGCTCCAATGTCCACCATTGAGAATAGATACGTGGCATTGCAGACAGCCATGAGTACAATGGAGTGTGTCCCTTTGTAATTATAGAAATCACTCCCAGCATTATGTTGTGCTTTGATGACAACATGCTTTCCATCCAAGCACCCCAAACAATTGAGAAAATTCCAAAGTGTCCAAAAGTCATGTCTGATCTCGAGCCATTCATTGTCTTTTGGTGGGGAGACAAACTCGTCTTTCAGAGCTTTCCAAATTGCCTGGCAGACCTCACTCACAATCAGTGAGACAGTGGTTATCCCCAATTTATAGCTTGCAGCAAAACATTTCTGGCTGCTTCCAGATGCAAGTAATGTTACAGCAAGTCTTTCTTTTACACTTACAGGGCTCATGTGCGTCCTTTTGTGTTGTAGAATAGGCTCGATGTGTTGTGCCAAGTCGTCAAACCAATGGGCAGACATGCAGAAATAACTAAAGTTCATTTCCTCGTCAATTGCACGCATCTGCTTTACAAGAGCAATGTACTCTCCATCTACGTGTCTTGTTGCAAGGAAGTGGGCAGACATTCCATCTACTTTTTCTCCTTGTTTTAGTTAATAACAACAAACACAAAATCTCCTCCGTTTCATTATCGATCATCTGCCTGCGGGACAACATTTTGACAGCTCTGACGTTCCTGCTGATTTGAAGGACGGTTTCATTTGAGCGCCCCCTGTCATTTCAAAACATATCTGTCAGGGCCGAGACTCGAACTCGGGTCTCTGGTGTCGAGGGCGAACACTCTACACCGATGCCACTGAGGAATGGCGAAACCCAGAGGAAGACGCACACACAGAGGCTTGAGTAAAATCACTATAATCCTTTTTATTAACGCCCCAGAAGGCAAGGTACTCCACAAGGCTCCCGATGGTAGGGAAACAAAAACAACTCCGAAGAGGCCAAGCAAAAATCTTTAGAATCCAAACAAAACTCAGGTAATCCACACACAAAAAATGGAACAGGAAAAAGGGAAACAAAAAGAACTCCGAAGAGGTAGAGCAAAAAAATAAAGCTCTTTAAAGAAATCCAAAACAAGAGATCACGAGGCACACACAAACTAAGTACTCTAGACTGGATACAACGGGGGTGGGGGGGGTGACTGGCTACAATAACATTAAAGACCGAGCAACGAGACAGGGAACAGAGAACAACTTAAATACACAGGGGACAAATAAGGCACAGGTGAAAAAAATGACACTAAGGACGCCACCTGTGGAGACAGTGACATCCAGTGGCTGGAGCCAGGAACTACCACCCCGAATCCTGACAGGACCCCCTCTCCTAGGAACGGCTCCTGAAGTTCCTTTCGGCCCGACCTGACCTCCAAGCGTTAAAGTCCCGTATGAGGTCGGGGTCCAGGACGTCCCTAGCAGGAACCCAAGAGCGCTCCTCGGGACCATACCCCTCCCAGTCGACGAGGTACTGTATGGACCCCTCCACCCGACGTGAGTCCAGGATGCGGTGGACCGTGTACGCCGGCTGGCCCCCAATAATGCGCGGAGGAGGGGGAGGTTTATCTGGAGGAGAAAATGGAGAACACAAAACAGGTTTAAGAAGGGAGACATGGAAAGTGGGATTTATTCGGAAGGACCTAGGTAAGTGTAGCCGGTAAGTGACAGGGTTTACTTTCCTAGCTATTTTGAAGGGACCAATGAATCTTTGGGCCAACTTCCGGGACTCGACTCTGAGGGGAAGGTTCTTGGTCGAGAGCCATACTTTTTGTCCCTGATGCAGACTCGGGGCAAGACGGCGCCTGCGGTTAGCTTGCCTCTGGTACTGCTGCGCCACCTTGAGTAGCCCCTGACGGGCCCTTGACCACGTTTGGCGACAGCGTCGAACAAACCTCTGGGCAGAGGGGACCCCAACATCGACCTCTTGGTCGGGAAACAGTGCGGGAGAGTAGCCGAACTGGCACTCGAAAGGAGAAATGCCAGTCGCAGAGCTATGCAGGGTGTTATGGGCATATTCAGCCCACATGATGTATAGAGCCCAGGAGGAGGGATTCTTAATGGTCATGCACCTCAGCATCGTCTCAAGGTCTTGGTTTACCCTTTCCGTCTGACCGTTGGACTCTGGGTGGAAGCCTGATGAAAGGCTCACAGCAACTCCTAACAGTTGGCAGAACGCCCGCCAGAAGTGGGAGGAGAACTGAGGCCCTCGGTCAGAGACGATGTCCAGTGGGATGCCAAACACTCGGAAGACGTGGGTGCTGATCAACTCTGCAGTCTCTCGGGTAGTGGGCAACTTGGGTAACGGGATGAACCTAGCAGCTTTGGAGAACCTGTCCACAATCACCATAATGGTGGTGTTGCCTTGGGAGGGGGGGAGTCCGGTTACAAAGTCCATGGACAGGTGGGACCAAGGTCTCTTAGGGGTGGGTAAAGGGTGTAGCAGGCCATGCGGCGCCTGGTGCGAAACCTTCCCCTGATTACATGTGGCACAAGCGCTGACAAAACCCTTTACATCCTGCTTGATGGTAGGCCACCAAAACCTCCTTTGGAGGAACTCGAGGGTGCGTCTTGTGCCTGGGTGACAGGTCAGGCGAGAGGAGTGACCCCACTGGAGAACTTGAGCCCGGACTCTTTTAGGCACAAACAGGCGATTGACCGGACCTCCTCCTGGGTCTGGTTCTCGGGTCTGGGCCTGCCTGACCAATCCCTCGATCTCCCACCGTAATGGGGCCACAATCTTGGAGCTCGGAATTATAGGAGTCACAGGTTCCTCTTGGTGACTGCTAGCATACACTCGGGACAGAGCATCTGGCTTGAGGTTCTTGGAACTTGGATGGTAGGACAGAGTAAACTGGAAGCGGTTGAAGAACAACGACCAGCGTGCTTGTCGAGAGTTAAGACGTTTGGCCTGCTGAATATACTCCAGGTTTTTATGGTCGGTGTGGACTTGGAACGGGTATTTAGCTCCCTGAAGCCAGTGCCTCCACTCCTCCAGGGCCAGCTTAACGGTCAACAGCTCCCTGTCTCCCACATGATAGTTCCTTTCCGCCGGGGAGAGGCGACGAGAGAAGAACGCACATGGGTGAAGCTTGTTGTCCTTGCCATTCTGGGAAAGTACGGCCCCTACGCCCACGTCAGAGGCATCCACCTCTACTACAAAAGGCTTGTCTGGGTCCGGGAGCGTGAGAACAGGTGCTGAGGTGAACCGGTGCTTGAGTTCCTTGAAGGCCCCCTCAGCCTCAGAGCTCCAACGGAATCTAGCGTTTCCTCCCTTGGTGAGAGCTGTCAAAGGAGCCACCACTGAGCTGAAGCTACGGATAAACCGGCGATAAAAATTTGTTTTAATTTGTTTGCTTAATTTGTTTTAAGCAAACAGGTTAATCATCTCCCTTAGGACGTCATTGATAAGGGCCTGAAACACAGCAGGGGCATTAGTAAGCCCGAACGGCATCACCCTGTATTCATAATGCCCCGTTGGCGTGTTGAAGGCAGTCTTCCATTCATCACCCTGTTTGATCCGCACGAGATGGTAAGCGTTGCGTAGATCCAGTTTTGTGAAGATGGAAGCTCCTTGCAGAAGCTCGAAAGCCATGGTCATGAGGGGCAGAGGGTACCGATTCTGAACGGTAATCTTGTTAAGTCCCCTGTAGTCAATGCAGGGGCGCAACCCTCCGTCTCTCTTCCCCACGAAGAAAAATCCAGCGCCTGCTGGAGAAGTTGAAGACCGGATGATTCCGGCAGCCAGGGCATCCTCGATGTATGAAGTCATGGCCTCCCGTTCGGGAGGAGACAGTGAGAAGATGCGGCCTCGAGGAGGACAGGTGCCTGGAAGCAGCTCAATGGCACAATCATAAGGCCGGTGAGGAGGTAAGGTAGTGGCCCTTCTCTTACTGAAGACCATCTTGAGATGATGATAAGGGGACTTGAGACAGATCTAGGGACTCGAGATCAGGAGCAGAGGGGACGTAAGAGAAGCAAGAAGGTTGACAATTGGATCCCCAGTCAGAGACTGTGCTAGAGATCCAGTCCAGACGTGGGTTGTGCTTGAGAAGCCAGGGGTATCCCAGGATAACCGGAAATTCGGGTGACATTATCAGGTGCAGACATAACTCCTCCTGGTGTTGGTAAATGGACAGTTGGAGCGGAATGGTAAGGTGAGTAACTGGGCCAGGACCCAGAGGTCTCCCATCCACCGCCGTAACGACCAGAGGTGAGGGGAGAAGCTTGGCAGGGATCTTAAGCTCCTTGGCCAAGTTAAGGTCCATAAAGTTGCCAGCAGCACCCGAGTCCACTAGGGCCTTTACCTGGTGTTTCTGATCGCCCCAAGCGAGGGTGATGGGTAAGAATAGTCCAGTGTTTGAAGGAGAGTGAGTATAGCCTATTCCCGAGACAGTCCCCTTCTTTCTACTCGAGAGCGAACGTTTCCCGAAAGTTCCAGGCAGGCATCTCGGAAGTGTCCATGTTGACCACAGTAGAGACAAGAATGCTCTCTCATGCGGCGGTCACATTCAGTGGGAGAGATACGGGTATTACCCAACTGCATGGGTTCCGTAGGCTCTGCAGGTGGTGGTGACTGCTCTACCTGGGACTGAACACCCACTCTCCTTGGAGGGGGGTATCTCTGACTCCTCTCCCTCATACGGTTGTCCAGCCGAACCGCTAGGTCAAAGAGGGACTCGAGATCGCAGGGTGGGTCACGTGGAGCAAGCTCGTCCTGGAGAGCCTCGGAGAGTCCATTGAGGAAGCAGGTGATGAGAGCCTCTTGGTTCCACCCACTCCCTGCAGCAATGGTTCGAAACTCAATGGCGTAGTCAGCGGCACTACGACTGCCCTGGTGGAGAACCAGCAGCCGCTTTGCCACTTCACGTCCACTGGCGGGATGGTCGAAGACTCTCCTGAACTCCTTCTCGAAGGTCGGGCAACTAGAGCAAAATGGGCTTTGTGCCTCCCAAATGGCTGAAGCCCAGGCAAGGGCCTTACCAGACAGGAGAGTTATCAGGTAAGCAATCCTGGCCCGATCCGAGGGAAATGAGGATGGCTGGAGCTCGAAGGTAAGGGAACACTGGGTGAGGAACCCCTGACAGGCAGCAGAATCCCCAGCAAACCGCTTAGGAGGGGGTAAACGAGGCTCAGCATGTGGAGCAAGCACTTGAGAACTGGTGGTGGGAACCGATTTGGCAGCCTGGAGAGCCTCCGTAGTAGGAAACAGCTTGTCGAAGATCTGCCGAATGGATGAGGAGAGATCCGACAACAGCTGGGAATGCTTCTCCATCACGGTCTCCAGTTGGGCAAGTGCCGCTTCATGGCGTCGAACAGAGCTTTCATGCTGAGCGATAGTGGGTAGCAGGTCTCGAGCCGTAGGCGTCTCCGGGGTGACTGGCTACAATAACATTAAAGACCGAGCAACGAGACAGGGAACAGAGAACAACTTAAATACACAGGGGACAAATAAGGCACAGGTGAAAACAATGACACTAAGGACGCCACCTGTGGAGACAGTGACATCCAGTGGCTGGAGCCAGGAACTACCACCCCGAATCCTGACAATATCTCAACGGCACCCGCGTCAAGTAAAAATGCCTTGTCTGTTTGGCAAGGTGCGCGTGCAGTCAACGGAGGCTTGCAGAGCGGAGCTAGGCGAATGTATAAATCCCGCTTTAGTCTGCCCGCGTCCTCCGGAGGTCACCTCTCTCAGATAAGAGATTACGCTGCAAGTTTACACAGAAACAGCACCTGAATCATCAACGTTGCAGTGACACTTTCATTCACAAATAATTTTATTAAATCCATTAAAGAATCGGTACACTATAGTATTTAGTACTATAGTATAATAGTATTCAACAGCAATGGGGTGACATCCCTGTTTTTACCTTTTGGAACCTGATCGCAGACGCGCACAGGTAATGACATAAATGCAGTCCTATTGTCCTAATTTATTTCTGTGTCGGATTTAAAGCAGGCACTGTGCTAGATCTAGTGAGCTATAACTGATATGCTGCTGAACAATATCCCAATTAGCAATTAGCATTAGTCTAAAAAACTAAATGTAATACAGAAAACACTCAACATGTCAACAAAACATAAACAGAACATCTTCCCAAACACATATCAAGCTTATTTAAAAACCTCGAAAGCATAAACACTCATTCAAAGTACCTGGAAAAGGGAGATGTAAATAACCATAACCATAAATTTCCGCTTGGATTAAAGCGTCTGCCAAATGTAAAAGCAAATGCAAATGGCCATGGTATTAGGGGGATAATCCACTTCTAGCAGTGCATTAAAGGATTATTAATGCACTCCGCGGAGTAAGAGTGTAACGATACATTCAGCTCACAATTCGTTACATATCTCGATGCTGGGTTCACGGTACGATATGTATCACAATATTTTGAAGAAAGAAAAAAATTCAAATTAGATCCTTTTAAATTAAAACATTAACAGTTTTAGTAACTTTTTGTTGCCATTTTAATAATATTTTATAAAACTGACCACATAATGTTAATATAGTAATGCAAGTATCCTTTCAAACAACAAAGGACTTTTAATTCATAAGGATATTTTTTACATTGTAATTGGAATGTAAATAATTGTAAATATAGTGTAAGTCTAATAAGGGTCAATATCAAAAATAAATAAAACATGAATAAAAAGTAAATATAAAACAAAAGGGTTCCAGTTTTTGATTATGATTGGTTGATTTGCGTTATAAGCCGTTATTATTGATTTATTTATTTGACATAAAAAATTAAAACAAGTACAATCAAGCCCAAAAGACCAATTTGTACACATTTAAAAACTGCCGAGGATAGCATACACAAAAAAGCCATAGGCTTATTTCCATTGTGGTCCTTGGTATTAAAAATGGACAAACAATTCATAATGGGAGTGAAGTCACACATCAGTGTCTCACATAATAACTTCTAAATCCATAATTAAAAAAGCCATTTCTTATCGTCTCTTCTAAAATATGGAGAAATGGCCAAATTACTCAAAATTTAATCAATCAATAAATGTTGAAATACTTAAATAAATTGTTAAATATATAATAGAATTGTTAATTTAATGCAAACATAATTCAATTATAACATATACCAAACAGATGATTAAATGTACAGTATATTTCATAACATTTTGATATTGGTTGTTGCGCTTTTTTTTTCAGAATATTTTTATTTTTTTATTTCGGAATTGCTTTTTCATTTATACATGAGCTCGTGTCATTTCATTTTCATGGTACGGCTGATGGCACGTCACTCAACAATAGTGGGTGTCACCTTTCAAACTCAATAACTTTGGTCTGTCGATTTTAGGTGCGTTTTTCACATCACAACAAACATGGCTGACCATGAAACGGTAAACAAATCTGTTGTTGATGCTTGCTGATGAAGTTGCTAATGAAAACATTGACAATAAAATAATTCTAGTGCATGTAGTAAATGTCAAGGAAGATGTTGGCTGAAATCAATGCTGTCAATGACAGAAACATTGACTTGACGTGTGGAGCATTCTTGAAAGCGTTGACCACTTTGTTCAGCTGGAAAATACACAACATAATGTTGACTGTTTGAGAGCGCAATATGGAAGAGGACGTCCTATGATTGAATTTCCTAATAGTGCAATCGAGGCATACGTGCAATGTGGACTGTCAGCCAAAAAAATATCACATTTCCTTGGACTGTCAGCCAGCACCGTTTATAGAAAAATGTAGCAACTTGGTTTACAGTAGGTAAGCTACGCATACAGAACAATTAATTATATGTATGTTAAAGGACCCATTGGATGAAAGTCAATTTTTTCTGTAAAAAAGTTGTTCCTCAAGATGGATCGAGACCAACTGAACGAGACAAAGCTGCCGATGTAAGTAATATTTATCAACAGTCTGAATTGATGTACATGTATCGTATATATAGGAGGATAACGTTAGCATATGATAGCGAAGGGAGCTAAGTCAGTCACGGCTAAATAGAACATTCAAAGCCAGTGTTATACTTAATGTATATAAGTGCAGATGGACACTTGGTATGGAGTTATATTGCGGACTATATTAAAAAGGAATTGCAAACTGCATTTGCAAATGCGTTTTCTATTTGTTCGTGTCAAAATTGTGACATAATTCAAACGCAAATGCAAACCGTTTTCATTTGCATTTACGCGAACGTACAATGTCTGCCAAATTTCAAAAGGAAAAGCAAAGTCTATTTGCAAATGAATTACCCGTGTCTTACGAGTTACGACCCTGCCAAATTTAAATCGTAATAGCAATTCCCCATATGCCATTTCACTTCCTCTGGTGTCGCGTATTAAGCCTGCCAAAACTCAAATGAAATCGCAAATCCCTTTGCATTTGCGTTTCCTCCGACTTGTACAGAAACCTGTCAATCAATGGCGGGGGTGGGCTTATTCAATGGGGCGTGTTTGTATCGGGAAGTGACGTCATTCACCGTCGCAGTGGTGGCAGTCAGTCCAACACTGGTGCCTGTGGCTAAAAGGGTTTCAGCTACAGCTAAAAGCCAAAATAACAATAATGGAACAAATGAGGATCAGATGCAAAGTTTCATATAGAGAAAATCTTTACAATGAATCACAATTGCGGTATTTAACTCAACTCAACTCAACTCAACTTTATTTATATAGCGCTTTTACAATTTTCATTGTTACAAAGCAGCTGCACATGAGACACATTGACTACAAGCAAAACAATCAAAGTTGTACCTGCAAAAACAAGAAAAGGTTGAAAACACAGAAGACAGACACACCCACACACAAAACACTCCACACACACAACACGCACACGCACCAACACACACAGACACAGAGACACACACACACACGGATGCGCACGCACACACACACAACACACACACACACACACACACACACACACGTACGTACACAGACAAGTACGCACACACACACACGCTCAGTGAGAGCACACATTTAGGATAAAGGAGAGAGAAGCACAGGTCAAATATAACAGATAATAAATTCCTATATGCAATATTAATTAAGTAAAACTTTAAAATTCTAAAGCAGCCCCCCCGGTCAGGCAGATAGTGCAAAAACAGTATGCAAACGGTGGCGAGGAACCCAAAACTCTAATCGAGAAAAAAAACCTCAGGAGAACCCAGGCCCAACCAGGGGATTCCAGTTCCCCTCTGGCAAAAGCTGCTGCCTCTGCACAAGCTCCAGAGAACTTGCACAACAAGGCTAAATAAAATAAATAAACTTAATAATAAAATAAATTATAGTTTAAGATTATCATTAATAATCTAATAGCATTTGAAATTTTGTGGTGAAGACATGTCAAGAGACCGCGTCCTTCTTTATCCAGCTCTATCATCTCAGCTCTTGTCAGGTCCCCACTTCCCATTCTCCGCTCTACCATCAGGTCAGGCCATGAACTGCATCCTGCTCGCTGTGGTAACCTTGGAACAATGAGACAAGACTGGCTGAGAGTAGAGTACTGTTCTGTACTCTTTGATGCAACAAGTACATCAGTTGTGTTTTTGGTTCCGGTTGATCTAACTAATGCAGCCTAAACCCTCTGAAGATTTATATTATGGAAGAGTAGTGTATGCAAGATTAAAAAGATGCGTCTTTAGTCTAGATTTAAACTGACAGTTTAACAAGTATAATTTAAAGAAGTTCAACGGGCTCGATAAACAGATGAACACAAACAGTGGTCTGGTGATCTCAATGAGCTACCAATAAAAGTCATATTGAAGCCGTGTGGATTCATCATAATTACATTGAATTTCTCAGGTTGGTGCATCACCTGATGGGCTCATTTACTGCACATGTTGTTGAAAAGGCTGTTCGGAAATTAAATTTTAAATACAGCAACAACTCCATCCAGTAATTTGTAGATGACAGCTACTTCTGTGTCCAGCAAACTCACTAAAACACTGGAGCACAAGTTTGTCTTTGTCTCACTATGTTATGATACACAAATAAAGAGATGTAGAATTCACGTACTTTTGTAATTTATTATTAACTTGTTATACTGTATGCATAATGAACAACAATGATATGCAGGATGCTGTTTATTCATACAAAGTGAACATGTTTTGTTATGGTTTACAACACGTATTAATCATGATGCAAAATACGGTCACAGTGTTGTCAAGAAATGTCATGTCCTCGGAGTAGCTACTGTGAAAACGAATATCATAAACAAACATGTTTAGAAGAATGTTGCAGAAGGTGATGATTATTCATCCTGCACCGAAGTTTCACATGCTAAGTGGTGCCGCTCTGAGCCCAGAGTTCCAGCGCGAGTTATTTCCAAACAAAAAAACTGAAAACTGCACTGTTTTCAACGCCGATTGTGAGTGCAGTTGTAACTTCACTCCTCATGTGTTTAGCTGTATCACATGTATGTATCTACTTAAGTTCCAGTCGACGGTGAAGGATGTCACTTCCCGATACAAACACGCCCCATTGAATAAGCCCACCCCCGCCATTGATTGACAGGTTTCTGTACAAGTCGGAGGAAACGCAAATGCAAAGGGATTTGCGATTTCATTTGAGTTTTGGCAGGCTAATACGCGACACCAGAGGAAGTGAAATGGCATATGGGGAATTGCTATTGCGATTTAAATTTGGCAGGGTCGTAACTCGTAAGACACGGGTAATTCATTTGCAAATAGACTTTGCTTTTCCTTTTGAAATTTGGCAGACATTGTACGTTCGCGTAAATGCAAATGCAAACGGTTTGCAATTGCGTTTGAATTATGTCACAATTTTGACACGACAAATAGAAAACGCATTTGCAAATGCAGTTTGCAATTCCTTTTTAATATAGTCCGCAGTATAACTCCATAACTTGGAGTTTAGCTGTATGAATGTTAATACATTATGTGCGTTAATATGTTTAGCTGCGGCAAGCTGTTTGTTTTGATAATAAACAGGGGCGAACACTGGGGTTAGTTTCGTTTTAAATGTCTCAAATCATTCGTGCTTATGCTGAAAAATCTGTCACAGCAAACTAGCTCTCACGTTGTGTGTGTAACGTTATAACTTGTCAATGACAAGCGCTAAAATCCATGTAATTCCGCTGAGCTCTGCAGTTTATTCCGTGGATTTTAGGTAAGTATACGCGCGGCATGTAAGCGCATTAGGATGCGCTGTTTGCTGTGACTGATTTTTTGTCTCCGGACGAATGATTTGAGACGTTTAAGACGAAACTAACCGCTGAGGAATTCAGGAAATATGATTTAGCCAAACCATTGCCATGGCAGTTACTACACGTGTGTTGTGTTGACACGTCAAACAGAAGGGGGGTGGGGTTCGCTGTAACTCATTATCAGTTAAAGAGACATGCACCAAAACGGGTTGCTGTGAGCATAGCTGTTTTTGACGAGGCAAGAAGAGTTTTGTTTACACAGCCATTGAGTGTTTTAAAGCAAAATATGTTCCAGACATTTCATGAAGACCCTAATAAATCATACCAACTTGTTGAAAGTGCTCATCTGAGGAGACCTTTAATGTGTCTGTGGGTCGGACTCTGTTTTTACTTGGTATTAAGATGGGTTTTGGTCGATCTTTCAAATGGACGAAATAAGTGCACACAATTTACAAATGAACGCGACCAGGTCAGAGAAACATGCAGAGAGAAGCATTTTTTTTCTGCTCTGACAGTTGCGAGACACGCTTAACACTGTAAGTGTGTGTTAGAAATCTGAAATGGCGAAAACATTCTGCTTGCTTGGTACATTTTTCGTCATTAAACCAAACTTTTAAGTCTTCAGCCAAAGTTTAAATCCAGACTTGTTGTTTCCCCTCGTTTACGCATTATGTCCGTCTAGCGGTCTTTTGCGGCTGTATAATCGCATTCGACCACAAGAGCGTCTATTTTCCTGTCAGACTAGAAAAAGGCTAAAAACTAAATATAACTTAAAACTCGTAAGTTATGAGCAGCAGTCTGTGTAATAGGAGTGATTTTTTATTTTGATTATGACCATTAGACTAATAGCAGTGTCTGCCAACAAAGATAAACAAAAAGCATGCTTCAGGACAGTTTCAGAAGGTGCTTAAACGTTTTGAGTATTATTTGTTACGGTTCTGGTAGGGAAACTCGAGAGAGAGAAACGCAGAGTAGTAAGAATCTTTAATGAATGCCTCACTTCAATAAATACAACAGGGTAGTCAACACAACAGAGGACCGTCTAGCGGCAATAAATCAGATACCCAGGAATCTGTACAACAGACAAGTCGCGAATAGAGTCCTGGATGCACATGGCAAAAAAAAAAGGCTCGAGCGCTCGGCCAAAAAAGGGAACGGAGGCAATGAGTCCGGTATCCAGCGGCCAGGCCGCAATTGAGTATGAGGTCGAGGGTAACACCCACAGACGAGGGGGTGTGGAGACAGGGCCAGAGATATCTCCTGGCAAAAAGTCCCACAAGAAAATCAGGAGGTAAATCCTTACAGGGAAGTTCAATAATCCATTGGAGACAAGTAGCTGAGCAACCCACTAGGCCGACTGGAGACTAAATGTTCCCAATGAGGACCCACAAGACCGACAGGAGGATACTTTCCCAGGTGAGTCCACTAGACCACCCGGGAAGAGATACTTGGCCGAAGAAGTCACTTAATCCGACAGGAGAAATATGTTCCAACAGGAATCCACTAGACCAACAGGGTAGAGATACTTGGTGAGAGTTCACTTAATCCGACAGGAGAGATATATTCCAACAGGAATCCACTAGACCAACAGGGTAGAGAAATTTGGGTGAGAGTTTACTTAATCCGACAGGAGAGATATATTCCAACAGGAAATCCATAGAGCGAAATCCCTCTAGCCGTCCGACCGATCAGGGAGAACAAGAGATCCATGCAGCGAGTCCGACACTGCAGGCAGACAAGAAGACACCACGTGGCAAACACAGCTCTGGAGCCTGGACGAAAAAGAGGTGATTACACGATACCCAAGACAAGATAAGCGATCGGTGAATCGCCGGAAATAATACTGATGATCTGACACAGGACAGAGGCACAAGAGGGTTTAAGAAGGAAAAGAAATCAAGGGAGAGAATGAGAAACCAGGCGGGGAGAAAGAAAAACCGGAGCCAACCCAGGTGAAAGGAGTGAAACAATGATGAGGTAATTAATGTCGACACAAGGGGGCGGGGCTGTCACGAAGACACCGAGCACATGGAAAGCTGTCAAGCTGAACCATGTGTTCGACAAGAAACAAAACAAACAAGTGCTCAAACCCGAGACCTCACAGATAACTATATATATATATATATATATATTATAGTATATATAATATATATATATATATATACAGTATATATAAAGTATGAAGATTTACAGATAAAATTAACTATGATCAACAGATACATTGGAAATGTCATATAACTTATTTGATATTATAATAAAATTGGAGTCAGATCGGTCTTAACCAAAGAGTCATGTAAATTGAACCAAACTATAACAGTTTTTAAATAACTTCATGTAGAAATCACTGAGGAGAAGCAGAGCACGAGATCCCTTCAACCACCCCATTGGATTCCGTCGTTGGGCCAGTGGGTGGTCTTTTACAGTACCACCCAGCTGGTGTGGCAGCGATGTTACTGGCCAGGGATGTCCTCGGACATTGCCCGGTGGTGCCATAAGTGTGAGAGGTGCCAGTGTGCTAAGGGTGTCCAGATCGCCCCTGTTAGCTACATGGGACATCTGTTGGCTGCACGGCCAAATGAGATTCTGGCTGTGGATCTCACTGTGTTGGAGCCCTCGAGCTCCGGTTTTGAGGATGTGTTGGTCATGACTGACATATTCACCAAATACACCCTGGCTGTTCCCACTAGAAACCAACAAGCTGAGACTGTGGCACAGGTTCTGGTGGTTGAATGGTTTTCTAAATTTGGTGTGCCTGGTCGTATCCATTTGGACCAAGACCGAAACTTTGAGTCAGCCCTCATTCAGCAACTGTGTTGTTTGTACGGTGTTGAAAAGTCACGTACCACCCCGTATCACCCTGTTGGAAATGCCCAGTGCGAACGTTTCAATCGAACGTTGCACAATCTTTTGCGCACTTTGCCGGTGTCGAAGAAGGGGGATTGGCCATCTTGTCTTCCCCAGGTATTGTTCGCCTACAACACTACTCCTCACCAATCTATGGGGGAATGTCCTTATTTTTTTATGTTCGGGCAGAAACCTAGACTTCCAGTCGACTTCTTGCTTAGTAGAGTTGAGGAGCCGCGGGCAGGAAGTGTTCATCGGTGGGTCTTGGAGCATCAGGATCGGTTGCAGGTGGCTTTTGAGGGTGCCCGTGAGCGGTTGGGGGCTGCAGCTGATCGCCAGAAGGCCAGGCATGATCTGAATGTACGAGAATAACCACTGAAGGAGGGCCAGTTGGTATATCTCCGAGACTATAGACAATTGGCATTGGAGGATTATTATTTTGCTGTGCATTACCTCCTATCAGGGAAGGCTGAACAGATGATTTCAACGCAACGGTGCGTTGCAACGGTGAATTCAGGAAATGAGAGGGGCGAGTGTGACTATGGGACGTGTTTTTAAAGGTGAGGCTGCTGACGGGAGTGCGAGTCGGGAAAGAAGGTGAAAAAGATGTATATCCGCACCTGCTAAAATCTGGGTTCTGGTTCCTCTGGAGACGAGGGGTGGTTCTAGGGCTGGGGCATGATTTGTTATTGGCATGGCTGTTGCTGTGGCCAATGAGTAGTGAGGGTGGGCCAAGGGCATGGAGAGGAGGGAGGGAATTGCGGCCTCTGGAGCGGCTAAAGGAGGCAGCCTCGAAAAGTTCCGCTTTGTTCAACTTCCTGTTGACGTGGATGTCTTGGTTGGAGAGAGCTTGACGTAAGCTTGCGATGGTCCATTTCCCTATGGGTACGGTGGATGGCGCCGAAGCGTAAGATGACGCTGTGGAAGGAAGCTGAAGCTCGGGAGATCTAGATGGCGACTGACGTCGGCTCTTCGAAGCACGAGGAGTAGAACGGTGGGTTGATCGACCGCGTGGCTGAGCTGGGGTCTTAGTCGCTGTGTCCTTGCTGGGGCTGGAGCGCTGGAAAGCGCTCGAATGAGCCGGCATGACTTGGGCGGTGGAGCCTTCGTTTTCGGCTGAAGACGAGGACTCTGACATGTCAAGATTTCTTGAGCTGTCGTAGACATTAGTTGCTTCACAGACTTGAGATGTCAAAGACTGAGAAAGTGCAGGTAAGACGGTTACCTTATTTATTGAAAGGTTTGCTGGGTCTGATAGGGTAGAAGCTGTGATAGTTGATGCGGATTAGCTGTGATTGCTGATGCGGACCAGCCAGGCTTGATTATATGCTCCGGCTCCTCCCGAACTTTGTTAGTAAAACATCATTTGGTAGTGAGACAATGTGACTATTTAGTCATTAGATAGTTATAATCAAGAAAACTGAGTTATGAAGCAATTCTCTGAATGAAATCAGTCAAATGAGACGTGACCGTCTCAAAGGGGTAAATGTTGAAGATTTTATAGCCAAAATAATCCCATGTATAAACTTATTCTACCATTATGTATTTCAATTATTCTATGTGATGTAGTTTTCTATGCCTGAATTTATGGAGGATGGGAGAGAGTCTGCAGCTCACATGATTATAATCACATGTTGAAAATCAAATCAGGATGCTATAGAATAGGCCTCCTGTTCCGACATGTGTTTGTGACCAAATTGGGCTGTAAGAGAATAGATCCCTTCTTCCTACTTCCTATGGTAATTAATAATAGTGGCATGTGCCTGAGATGACGAGTATTTAATCTTGGCTGGAAGAAAAGATGTTAGTTGTTCTGCAGGCAACTCGGCTTTATGTCTTTGATTGTAACTTTGATATTAAAGTCTTCCTTTGGCAATGGAACTCACAGNAAAAAACACAGCTAACCTGGCTGAATAGACGACTGTCACGTCTAGCGGAGGCTGATCAGACGATATGTCCTCCTGAAGACACACAGTGAGCAGCGAAAATCCAACCGAACTGTGTTAAAGCAGAGATCGCGAGAAGCGAATGACAACTGAGGAACAGCAGCGCAAGCAGACCTTATATTCGCTCAGGTAAGGGGGTGGGGCCTTACCTGGCATTGGCTGCGCGCTTCTGTCTGTCTAGCCAGACTTGGTGCAATTAGATGCTTCTGCAGAGGTCAGGTACGGATGCCCTTCCCATAGGTGGATCTCGAAACAAGATGATGAAAGAGAACACAGACATACAGTATATTCTGTGTCTCCACGCGGTTTACAAAGCGTCTATTTTCCTTCACGATCGCCGGTAAAACGCCGCAAACTTGAAGCGCGACTGCAGGCGAGTCACCCAGAAATACATTACGAAGGCAAGCTCAAACGTTTTTATATGCCAATGTTAACTTAACACGAGCTGCTGCATAACGTGAAATGCAACATAAAGTCAGCCAAAAGAAACCAGCGCCGTCCTCTACTGATTATAGAAGTGATGAAGTGAGTCAAACTGTACATTCTAACCAATTATGTAACATGTTTGCATGACTAAAGAAATGTAATACAATTTATATGAAAGCTATTTCTCATTCATTGCCGTCTCAAGCAAAGACAGTGCAGCTCTTTCTTCAAAGAGACATGCAATGAGCCAATAGCCTTTGAGTGTGAGCCCTGTCAGAGCGTTTCATTGGTTGAATGAACACGCCCTACTTAACGAGTCGATTGAGTCAAATAGGATTGAATGAACTGGAACATGTCGTTCATGGTCTAATATTCTGTGTTCCAACAATGCAAATCTAGTTACTGAACTTTTCTGAAAAATAAAGGTAATGACCTGGTTTAATTTCATTCTAAGGTGAAGTAAATTATGTCAAAGCAGTTGAATCTTTGTATGGATCATTTAATTACGCCAAGTAAATGATTTAAACCTTAGATTTTAGACTAAATACAATGTATATTTATTCGACTAAATTGTTTTTCATATTTCGTTGACTAAAACTAGACTAAAACTACAATGATGGGGATGACTAAAATGTGACTAAAACTAAATTGCATTTTCGTCAAAAGACTATGACTAAAACTAAATCAAAATTTGCTGTCAAAATTAACACTGGTGGCAACGCAATGATAAATGGCTACTCTAACCCCGCCCCTAAACCTAACGTCACAGAAGCAAAGTCAAATCATAAAAAAACATGCGAATGAGATCGTAGAAAATAGGAATTCACACGAATGAGCCACCTTGTAAAATAGGTATGAATTCCCATCAGATTGCGTTGATATATATTTATACATATGAAAGATACTGCATATTAAAATACATTAGACTGATAGTCGTGCTGGGTGACACGAAAAAAGTTTGTGTTGACTGACAATAAAAAAGGAGCAAATTCGTGTCCATGAACACGAATTAATAAATTACAGTTTGTGACAATGTCCTCAATTCCCTTGTGTTGTTAAGTCATGATACAAAACTTTACTGGTGAGCAGTGGTGTAGTCCTAACAAAAAAAGTGTTCTATACCACTATTACCCCGACCCCAAACAGCCAAAAAAGACATCATTGTGTTTGTTTGTTTTTTAGTAACATGACACAGGAAGAAATTTGGAAGAATGTCAGAGCTCACCCACCATTTACTGCCATAGCAGGGAAAATAAATACTAAATGGGGGGTGAGATTTGACAATCTTCCAGATGTCTTCCTGTGTGTTCAGCAGAACAAAGACATTTATACAGGTTTGGAACAATCTAAGGGTGAGTAAATGATGACAGAATTTTAATTTTTGGGTGAAGTATTCCTTTAAATATGCCATGTATTCTTATTTATGCACAATTCTTCACTTATACGTTGATTATGAATAGAATTTTCAGTTAAAGATTTACAGACTTTATATAATTCTCTGGGTTGAACAGTGAAAGTGGTGGGCCAATCAGTGAAATTGAGCGTTGATCATCTTCAAGTTGCTTAAAAATATAAAAAAATGTATTTTAAGAATGACATTAACTACATTTATAGAGCATGGCTTTAGTTGGAAAGTTGGAAAAAATAGATGCAGGTATTGTTGACCACAACATTTTTACAAAGTATAACTTTTATAACACATCACATTATGTGATTCAATACACCAATTACATAAAAACACATGCAATATCTTACTTTGTACAGATACATATGTAACTTTCCCAACACTGCCATCTCAGTATAAATACTTGTCAAACATTCAAGGGGAAGTGATGTATAAAGTACATGTTGTGGTGAAAAATACCTTATTTCAACTGTTCAATAATAACAAGGGGTACATGGAAGGATACAGAGAAAATGAGATTTTAATAAGTATGTAGGGCTATGGAAGTGCTTTGTTTTATTTCGTCACGTGTCATTTAAATAAAGCTAGAATTAAAAGTTGTGACAGATATCCAAGATTTGCGAAGCACCGCAAAGAGATGGTGTTAAGCAGTGCAAGAGAAAGACTGAAGCCGTGAATTCAGTGTCTCTCTAGCCGGGACAGAAGAAAGTACCCACTGCGCACTTTTAAACCAACTTTGACTAAAAGTGGGCTGTTTTACTGTCACATTCATGTTTGTCACCTATTTCAGTTTTCCTCGTTTCCACTCAAGGACTTGATTTTCTCCACGCTCCCTCACCTGTTGCTCGTTTATTTCATCCGCACATGTTTGTCATCATGATCATCACTTGGACATTATTAGTTAATTACCTGTTTACTCCTCGTTTTCTGTGTATTTAAGCCCTGTGTTTTCCTCAGTTCTTTGTCGAGTCTCACTCAAGTTATGTTATATTTACCTGTTTGATTAAACTTTATGGATTACTGCTACCTCATCGTCTGTCATCTGTAAGCATCGCGTAACATTTACCAATGTTACCTGATGGTTTCAGCAGGACTCCGAGGCAGTGCAAGCCATATATTTATCTTTAAAAGTATATCATTTTTTTTAGTTTTCTTGGAAAATGACTAATTAAAACAAATTTGATCCTTAACCAACAGCCCCTCGTTCAAGTCCATTAACTTGTATGGAAAAGGACCTTCTAAAGTCTCAATTTGTTTTCAACAGAAGAAATAAACACACGGACATGTGGGTGAGTGAATTATCATGACATTTTAATTTTAAAGTGAACTACTCCTTTAAGAGCGGAGATAGAACTCTAACAGAAAATGCCATTTCTCCAAGAAGGGTGCCAATCGTCTGGCATATTTCTACCTTGGTAGCTCGTAGATCGGCGTAGTCGCAGGACAAAACATCACTCGACCGTTCCGATTACAGTCTCGAACAGGTTTGCCCCGCTCAGTGACGCACCGACTGAGAAACCTGCTGAAAGTGCCCTAGTTATCGGTGATTCTATTGTTCGGAACGTTAACATAGAGGCACCAGCCACCATAGTCCAATGTTTACCGGGAGCCAGAGCGCCTGACATCAAGTCAAATTTAAATGTGCTGGCTAAGGCTAATCGTAAATTCAGTAAGATTGTCATTCACGTCAGCACAAATGATGTTCGACTCCGTCAATCGGAGATCACAAAAGATAACATTAAAGAGGTGTGTGAGCTCGCAAGCATGATGTCAGACACTGTAATATTCTCTGGCCCCCTCACTGCTTATCGTGGTGATGAGATTTATAGCAGATTATCATCACTAAATGGCTGGTTGTCTGAGTGGTGCCTGCAGAATGATATAGTTTTTATAAATAACTGGAAGAGTTTTGAGGGCAGACCTGACCTGTTGAAACGAGATGGTCTCCATCCCTCCTGGGCTGGGACTTCCATCCTGTCTAGAAATATGGCAAAAAGTCTTAATGCTAATGCTAAAACTTGACTCGCTGGGGCCCAGGTCAGGGAGCAGACAGTATGGCTTAACCAACTGTCTGCTTGCCGTCTCACGTCGCAGAATACACAAAATGTACAACATGTAGTAATCCGTTCTCCCAAACATCACAAAATAGAGACTGTGTCTGTCCCCCGGATTAGCAAACATAAAATAATGCGTAAACCTCTTGAAAGTAATTTAATAAACGTTAAACAAACTAAACATGAACAAAATACAGATAATCAACTGTTACGACTCGGATTGCTAAATATTAGATCTCTCTCTAATAAAGCACTTTTTGTTAACGATATGATAACAGATCATAAAATAGACATGCTCTGTTTGACAGAAACATGGCTAAAACCAGATGATTATATTGCTTTAAATGAATCTGTCCCCCAAGATTATTATTATAAACACGAGCCTCGTCTAAAAGGCAGAGGGGGAGGTGTCGCAGCACTTTACAATAACTCTCTTAGCATTTCCCAGAAGTCGAACTCTAAATATAATTCTTTTGAAGTCATGGTTCTTCATGTTTCAACACCTAATACTAAAGATAAAACACTTTTTAAATTGATTCTAGCTATTGTATATAGGCCTCCAGGGCACCACACAGATTTTATTAAAGAATTTGGTGGGTTCTTATCAGAACTAGTACTGGCCGCAGATAGACTCCTTGTCGTTGGTGACTTTAACATCCACGTAGATAACGTTACAGATGCCTTAGGAATGGCTTTCAAAGACACTCTTAACTCCATGGGCATTAGTCAACATGTGTCAGGACCCACTCACCTTCGTAATCATACTTTAGATTTAATACTGTCTTACGGTATAAATGTGGACGACGTTAAAATCCTTCAGCAGAGTGAAGACATTTCGGATCATTATCTGGTATTATGTTTGCTTCACTGGCCTACGGCTGCAAATAAAACTCATTGTTACAAATATGGTAGAACAATAACTTCAACTACCAAAGATGCGTTTCTCGATAATCTGCCCGAATTGTCTCAAATCATGAGAAATAACGTTGAAGATCTTGACATTACCACTGAAAATTTTAATTCCACCTTCTCGGTAACGCTAGACAAAGTTGCTCCACTACGTTTAAAGAAGATTAAAAATGGCAGCCCCACACCGTGGTATAATGAACACACTCAGGCTCTAAAGAAAGCGGCCCGAAAAATGGAGCGCAACTTTAAGAAAACTAAATTAGAGGTATTTCGTACAGCATGGAAGGATAGTATTCGAAAATACAGGAAAGCCCTAATAACTTCTAGATCCGCCTACTTTTCATCACTAATAGAAGAAAACCAGCACAACCCTAGGTTTTTATTTAACACGGTGGCTAAATTAACAAAAAATAAATCGTCAGTGACTTCTGATCCTGTATATCAGCATAGCAGTGATGAATTTATGAACTACTTCACATATAAAATCCAAGATATTAGAGAAAAAATTATAACAATGCAATCAGAAGTGAAACCCGCTGAACAAACTAACTACAGCGCCCTTAAGGAGAAAATGCAATTATTTTATACCGTAGATCAAGATGAGCTGTCTAAAATTATTAGATCATCTAAATCAACAACATGCATACTAGACCCTATACCTACAAATCTACTGAAAGAGATGCTCCCAGAAATTATGACAGTTGCACATGGATGTGTCAGAAACTATGGCAAACATATTTGACACTCTGTTATTTATCAGCCATATACAGTATATCTGATACTTTATCAAATACAAAGCCTTAGAGCCATGTTTACCAAAAAGTTTTAAAGATGTTAGCTTACTGCTTCTTTTTCATAATAACTAATAAAACACCTTGCATTGTATGTCTGTCTGTTTTATTTCATTTAAAATTTCATGTAATGCTTTCCAAGAGTTTTTTTTACAGAAGAAAAAATATTGCTGTATAGTAGCCCACATACATTAAAATATACGTTTGCACACGCTACCTTTATCAATAAATTTAGCACATAAATGAAAAATATCTCGTATTCGAAACCGGCGGCACTAGAGAGACGCATTACATAGGTTACCTTCATAAGAATTCCTTCCGCAAAGAAAGGTAGATCTCGAAACTCCACTACTTTATAGATAAACAAATGACAGAAATCCCGTAAACCCGTCGGTTTATTTTAAACATGAGATAAAAACACGTATGAGATGTTGCTGATGTGACCACGGAGAGTGGAGTTCATGAAACATGTGTGCGATCCAGCGGAGGGATACAAGAGCGCAAAGCGGCTGCGCGCACTGCGCGAAGTCCCTGGACACAGTCACTCAATAAGCGCTCTAGTGTTTACGTAGAAGCGAGTTTTGAATCGATATATTTACACTAATCGCGATCATGCCCGGAATGATGGATAAAGGGTCGGAGTATCTAGGGAAAGGTCGCTCTAACGGCACGAAAAGCCCGTCGAGCGCCTCGAACGGACATTTTTCAGACGAGAGCGGCAGTGACGACGAGCACGGTAACGTTATAGCCTCGAGCACCCTTGCGGACTTGTTTGTTATATCTTGTAACCGTTAAAAACCCTTCACCCATGGTGCTTTTAATTTTATTTTACAGATGTTGGCATGCGTGTGGGCTCCGATTACCAGGCTAATATCCCAGACTTTGATCCGGGTATGGGCTTATATGCTGTTTAGCAACCTGACTGACTGATTGTAGTAGCCTCGGTTCACATAGCGCTCATAAGCGTTCATTAGAACGAACATAAAGTTGACATTGTTCTGTATTTTTTTAATGGTTTTGGGTGTCGAGTTCTCCAAAAATTAATTTGAATAGCTTTCTTACCAGTGCGCACATATTTACGTATGGAAAGCGTTTGTCAAAGGTTGTTAGCTTCCTCGATTAGCCACCCGTGTGCTAATAAACAAAATAACATAATTGCAAGTTGTTCAAGAATTTATTGTTTGGCGTTTATTTTAATGTTGCTATGTGTTCATTTCCATATCCCCCAATGTAATTAAATAACTGTTAATGTAAAAAAGTTGCTTAACAAACATGTGTTGCCTGAATATAACGTGAGTTGTAAACGAAACGCTGCCATTGATTCAGAATTTTAAATGCAAGGGGAAATGAAACAACAAGCCCCAAGAACTAGTTGGTTACAGTGCAATCAGAATCAAGGACCATAACTGACCGATTTATAATATAAAATAAAGACATCAGTGAAGCTTTTATAAGCGATGTTTTAATAAACCCATTTCAGTTTAAATAATTAGCATAGTATCATTAGGGTTGGGTATCATTGAATTGTTAATGATTTCAATTCTGCTTATCGATTCCGATTCTAATCGATTCCTAATTTCAATTCAAACGTCGTAAAAAATGTAAAACAAACTTTAAACCTTTAGAAGTAAACCCATGAGGTAATTTAAGCTACTTATTGACCATTGAATTTGCAAAATAGTGTATTCATGAGCAGTGTGTTGAAGAGAACACAACATATTTCTTATACTCTCTTAAAAAAAAGACCATTGTTTTGGTTTTTAGGAAAAGTGCAATGACCTTTTTTTGTCAGATTTATTACCATTGTGCTACATAGTTTAACTACAAATATTAGTTATTTGTACCTGCTATGGTTTTACTAGCAGTTTAAACCAAATAAAAATGATTTTATCGATAATTTGTCTCCTTTGTCAAGAATACAAAGTCATGTAATGGGTTTCCTGATTTTGTGTTAAAGGGATAGTTCTCCCAAAAAGAAAAATTCTGTCATCATTTACTCACCCTCAAGTTGGTCCAAACCTATATGCATTTCTTTTATGTGATAAACACAGAGAAAGATATTTGGAAGAATGTTAACAATTTTCAGTTCTAGGAAATCATTGACTACCATAGTAGGAAAAATTACAATGGTAGTCAAAGGTGTCCCAGAACTGTCTTCAAAATGTCTAATTTTGTGTTCAACAGAACAAAAAAAATGCAATATTTTTTTCTACTATGGTGGTGCTATTAGATTATTAATGATAATCTTAAACTACAATCTATTTTATTATTAAGTTTATTTATTTTATTTAGCCTTGTTGTGCAAGTTCTCTGGAGCTTGTGCAGAGGCAGCAGCTTTTGCCAGAGGGGAACTGGAATCCCCTGGTTGGGCCTGGGTTCTCCTGAGTTTTTTTTTCTCGATTAGAGTTTTGGGTTCCTCGCCACCGTTTGCATACTGTTTTTTGCATATCTGCCTGACCGGGGGGGGCTGCTTTAGAATTTTAAAGTTTTACTTAATTAATATTGCATATAGGAATTTATTATCTGTTATATTTGACCTGTGCTTCTCTCTCCTTTATCCTAAATGTGTGCTCTGTGTGCTCTCACTGAGCGTGTGTGTGTGTGCGTACTTGTCTGTGTACGTACGTGTGTGTGTGTGTGTGTCTCTGTGTGTGTTGGTGTGTGTGCGTGTTGTGTGTGTGGAGTGTTTTGTGTGTGGGTGTGTCTGTCTTCTGTGTTTTCAACCTTTTCTTGTTTTTGCAGGTACAACTTTGATTGTTTTGCTTGTAGTCAATGTGTCTCATGTACAGCTGCTTTGTAACAATGAAAATTGTAAAAGCGCTATATAAATAAAGTTGAGTTGAGTTGAGTTGGTGTGAATCATGTCCCAGAACTGAAAATTGCTAACATTCTTCCAAATATCTTTCCCTGTGTTCATCAGATAAAAGAAAGTTACACAGGTTTGGAACAACTTGAGGGCGAGTAAATAATGACAGAATTTTTCTTTTTGTGTGAAGTATCCCTTTAAGTGGTAAAACCTTTATAGAAATAAATCTGTCTTGTGTCACTTTAACTCACGACTTATTCAGAATTGTGCAAACTATTTTGAGTGTATTAATGCTAATAAATGGATATGTTTTGACTTAAGACCTACATGACATCTACTGTTTGTCTCTGTAAAATGTTTTACTCATCTTCTTGTTGTGTTTTGTAGGTTCCACAAAGTACACTGATAAAGACAGTGGAGGAATGTTGGTTTGGTCACCATATCACACAATAGTTGACTCTAAGTGTAAGTATACATTTTCTGTTTTGTGAATATAGCATGCAGTGTGTCTTTTTACATGTTGTTATTGTCTTTACACAGTGGATGAGTACATTGCAATTGCAAAAGAAAAACACGGCTACAATGTTGAGCAGGTGAGTTTAACCCTACATGCTGCTCAATGACTCGTGTGACGTCTGTATGATCCTATTGTTCTCTGTGTTCTACAGGCTCTAGGCATGCTGTTCTGGCATAAACACAACATTGAGAAGTCCCTGGCCGATCTCCCAAACTTCACACCCTTCCCTGATGAGTGGACGGTAGAGGACAAGGTGTTGTTTGAACAAGCCTTCAGTTTTCATGGGAAGAGCTTCCATAGGATTCAGCAGATGGTGAGTTTCAGTGGAGATTTATACCGGTTTCCCGGTACATGGCGGTATTTTTTACCACATTTTCTACTGATTGAGAGGGGAAATAGTGCTGTTGATTGACTTAAAATGCCCTTTCATACCGTCATGGTGACAGTGATAGTATAGACTAGTATAAACAGCAAAGTTTAGACGTCTTTAACAACTGAATAGCATGTGAAGGTATCTTGCATACATAATATTTAAGCAAATAAATAGAGAACTGGACTCGAAATTAACTTTTTTCCTTGGAAGCACTGGTGCTCCCAACGTCAAGAGTTGGTAGCATCCACCCAAAAATTAATAGTTGAATGGTTGAAAACAAAATAGTAACAATTATACCATTAAAACATGCATGTGATGTCTGTTGTGTTTTACATAGTCACAATGGATTTTTTAATCATAAAACAAAGGCTTCAATTAGATATGTGAGAGGAAAGCATATATATATATTAGGGCTGAAACGATTCCTCGAGTAACTCGAGTTATTCGAATACAAAAAATCATCGAGGCAATTTTTGCTGCCTCGAAGCCTCGTTTAATCCATTTAACTACAGTACACACGGAGCACTGCGTTTCCCCACGGACCGTTATTACTGACGCACAGCCTGCTAAACTCTATTCATGTTACAGTCTCATGCATTCACCGTGAGACACACGCATTTTATTATGTTCACACGCTCACACGTGTTTCTCATGCTGATAAATAACTGATAGCTTATAGGGCTGTGACGGTTGCCGTAACAACCGCACCACCGCGATGGTAAAGTGCCATGACGGTGAACTGCCACCGGCGGTAGTGCACGTCACTCTGACAAATATAGGTGTAATAAATATGAGAGTTGCGATAACGATTGCTAGTTGTAGCCTTTCAGTTGTGGGTGGTTTTATTTAAAAGATTTTAAATTAACAGAAATTATTGGCATACGTGTCCGTTGGTGCGTTCGAGCGCGGGCCTGCACGGCAAAACCCAGGTTATTCTGCGGCTTCTGCAATGGATCTTGTGAAATGAACAGATACGTAAATTCAAAACTGGCTATGACCCGCTTGCTTAGTGTCGGAGCGCGCGCAGGTTTTGCCGCGGTTGCGGAGAGACATCTCTTCATTTGCGCTCCTGTGCACATCTTCTGAACGCGCATTTAGTGCAGCTGTACACATTTTAATCTGGACAATGTCAACAAGTAAGTTTCACATCAACGAGTCGGAAAAAGTAAAGTTTTTATGGCAATCTGAATAGGAAAGCCAATGTAGGTTTAAACAGTTTGTTTCAAATGGAATTGTTAAGGACTGTAAGGGTTAATACGCCACTGACTGAAGTTACTGCAACAAGAGCTTTTTTATTTAGTATTTAGCTTTCTTATATCATTTAAGTTTTCATTATTTACTGATGTTTATTTAAATGTTTTATATGCTGTAGCGTGCCGTTTCACTGATGGATTTGCGCGTTAAACATTGACGGATGTTTCATCCTCATTTATTTCAGATATCATATTTCAATTATTTAACAATTTCAAGTATTTAAATAAGGTCTATATTTCTCTTCCACTCGTCATGTGGTTGCTACACGCAAATATAATAATATAAATATTATTTATATAAATAATATATATTTCTCAACCACCGCGGTCGATTTGTCTATTACCACCGTGGTGGTAAAAAACTGCCACCGTCACAGCCCTAATAGCTTATTGAAATGGTGAACTGATATTTTACTTAGTTTTAGTCTATTTTGCGAGTGAAACTTGTTTTCCGGCTGCATTGAGTCCATCAAACTAGATGCGGACTAGTGGACACCGAATCCTGTTATTTACACATTTCATCTGTCTGGTCTGCGTGTCTGAGTGAATGAACTGCACAGTTTAACGTGCTACACGCGTGATGCTCATGAATTTGTCTGCGTCTGCGCTGAATGAGGACATGAACTTCACCTCCAGAGTTGCGCTGAGAGTTTATTTCACAAACATGTTATTGTTTGAGTGAAGAAACAGACATACTAAAAAATAAGCGTCTTCTGACAACCTGCCAAAATAAAAGTCATAGGCTATTGTTTGAAATTATTAGTTCCATTTTTATTCATGTTTCTTATTTATATATTTGTATTATATTGCATTTTGAATTTAATATGGCAATGGAATGTACTAAATGGGTTTAGTTTTCGCAGATATTAATGTATGCTATTTCAGCAATAAAAACTAATTGTTCTAAAAAGGAAACAAATTAGTTGTTTTACTCATTTTAAGAGACCTGTCTTATTTTCTCTTGTATATTTAGTATTGCTTTTTAATAAAGAAAAAGTACTTATTATCCGAATACCCGATTAATCGATGGAAAAATCAGTAGAATACTCGATTAGTAAAAGAATCGATAGCTGCTGCCCTAATATATATATATAGAGAAACAGTTCAAACTAAAAACACATCATATTATATGCTTATATTGAGCAGATATGAGGGGAACACGAGCGTTTTTTGAAAATGTTTGTTCGTGAGTATATTTAATATAACGTAATGCGAAATTGCAATTGCTACACTTGTGCTGCTGTTCAGCCGCGAGGTGCACGCTCCCATTGCGGCAGGAAATAAATATGTAACGTCACCGCTCATGTGCGAGACACACGTAAACATCCAAACGCCTCCGTTTAGCGCATGTTTATATAGAAAAATTATGATAAAGTAGTGCCGCGGCATAGAAAGACGCATTCTGTGTGAATGGCCGGTCACAGTGCAACAGTGAAAATGGACCCCACTGAAACTGTCGCGCTTTGCTGCGTTCCGCACGTTGTTTAAGCGACATATACCGGTAATGCGGTATATTAAAAATTCATATCATAACAAAAATACACACCGGTATTCGGTATGAACTGGTATATCGCCCAGCACTACTCTTTCCCCTTTTCTCTACTGGAGTCCTGCAACAAAACACTTGAATGCATGTCCTTTCTCCATTCAGGCTTTATATTAGTGCAAACAAACTGTGGTTTTGAACATATAAAGCTATAGTGTCACACAGATGTTAGGAGTTAAGTAAACATATAAAAAAGGGTTCTCCGATCAGGGTTTTTGCAACTGATCACTGGAAGGAGTATCAGTCGATACCGATTTCAGATTGTGGTCTATTTAAAGCCTTATATCTAGGGCTGGAACAATTCCTTGAGTAATTTGAATACAAAAAATAATTTGCTTCGAAACTTTGTTTAATCCATTTAACTACAGAACACACGGAGCACTGCGTTTCCCCACGGACCATTATTACTGATGCACAGCCTGCTAAACTCTGGACATGTTATGTATACACAGAAGACGCTGCTGCTCTGACAACCGCATTTGTGACAAACACTGTGTGTGTATGTGTGTGTGTGTGCGTGCATGTTAGAATGGTGAGAGAACATTGTGCTTGGTACTTCCCTGATCTTTAAACCAAACTTTTAGTACTTCAGCCGGCAAAGTTTATCCTGTCTGACTAGCACGCATCCCATAATGTTACAGTACGTATTATGTCCAAAGGCTGAAAGTGGTCTTTGTGGCCGTTTAAACACATGCGCGCCTAACAGGGTTTTACAGTATGGCATATACGTATTTACCAGTGTAGCGTGCATGCGATACCGTTTGGCAGGTGCATTAAACAGAGCCGCTTGTTTGTGCGTTTGTCATTGTTTCTGTATGACGTTAATCAATGGCGGATGTTTTCGGGCTGCATTGAGTCCATATAACTAGATGCGGACTTGTCGATGCCGAATCCCGTTATTGAAACATGCCATCTGGCTGTTCTGCGTGTTTGAGTGAATGAACTTGCTACACGCATGATTCTCATGGATTTGTCTGCGTCTGTGCTGTATGAGGACATAATCACATGAACTTCATCTCCAGATTTGAGTTTATAGAGAGTTTATTTCAGAACATTGATTTTACTGAGTGAAGCGTCTTCCGACGACCTGCCAAAATAAAAGTCTGGTTAACTACATTAGTTTTATGTGGACAAATATGACTATTTAATAGTAAAAAATTAAAACAGAACTTTGAAAAATTAAAACGAATTTAGGTAAACTAAATGCATCATGCATGAGCTGAAGTTACTTGTATACCTTAAATTCTTCTTTCTATTTTTATTTATGTATTGGTATTATATTGCATTTTGAATGTAATATGGCAATGGAATGTACTAAATGGGTTAAGTTTTCACAGATATTAATGTATGCAATTTCGAAAATAAATATGTAAATTTTTCTAAAAAGGAAACAAATTAGTTGTTCATTTTAAGAGACCTGTCTTATTTTCTCTTGTATATTTAGTATTGCTCTTTAATAAAAAAAGGTACTTATCCGAATACTCGATTTATCAATAGAAGAATTGGTAGAATACTCGATTACTAAAATAATCGATAGCTACAACCCTACTTATATCACATAAGAGTAATGTGTATAAATACATATAAATTAAAAAGACATAAAATGAATACATAAAACATTAAAATTAATATCACATAAATTATTTGCAAAGTGCAAAATATCAGTTACAGCGGAGTATCCTTGTAAACCGAGAGTTCACCTAAAAATGAACATTCTGTCATTATGTACTCACCTCAAATTGTTCCAAACCTGTATTAGTTTTGTTGTTCTGCTGAACCTAAAGAAAGTTATTTGGAAGAATGCTTGTAACCCAAACATTCTGATACAACATTGACTACTATATATATTGTTCGTATATTGTTCTGTTGAATATTGTTCAACAGAACAACAAAATTCGAACAGTTTTGGAACAACTTGAGGGTGAGTAAATGATGACATTTTTGCGTGAACTATCCCTTTATTTGATCAGGCATGGTCTTGTCAGTGAAGCCATTAGATTTGTGTTTCTTTTACATGGCACAGAAAACTGTCTCTACTTGCCCTTTGTTTTTCCAGCATTAATGATTTCAGATATTGATCTTTGATTGTAGTTGCCAGACAAATCCATTTCCAGTCTTGTGAAATACTACTATTCCTGGAAAAAAACACGATCTCGGACAAGCCTCATGGATCGGCAAGCACGAAAGCTGGCAAACCGGAGTAATCAAGATGACAGGTGATTTTCCATACATTCACTCTCTTTAGGGTGTCACTTCTCTCTGTAGTGCTGTTTTTACAGCCCGTATTGTTTGTGTGTGCTGGAAATGATGATAGGCTGCTGTGTTTTATGTATTAGTGAGCAAGAAATGGAAGATGCAACCCCTATTGAGACGAACGACAGTGATTATGACCCAACTAAAGAGGCAAAGAAAGAGGTAACATGAATTTACTCATACTTTTGCTGCACTTAGAAATAGTGCTGTCTTCACAATATCGATAGGGCGATACATCGTCATGAGCTCCTGACGATGCGTGCATCGATACATCTGCCTCTGTATCGATTCTGCAGCACTTTTGAAATTAGCCAATTATAATGCAAAAATATTGTGTAACAATTATTAATGGTGTAAAGGATCTGATCGGAGTTTATCCGTGTTCCGTACGGATTGCCCCTCACTATTCTAAATGCATGTGACCCGCGGATTAACTGCAACGTTTCACCATCATGAAGTGAAAGGTTAAGAGCGCGCTCTCTTACCTTCTCTCTGCATCCGTGAGCGCAGTATACATGAAAGTGCATTCTCGTATCAATCACGTAAACGGTTGCGTTTAAGGCAAAGTTTAAAGTTGGTGTCGTGTAGGCGCTAATTCAACACACATGACGCAGCAATGCTTTTGCCTTATCCACTATAAAACTATTGCACGTGATTAAAATCAATGAAACTCCCTCCACTGGAGGGATGTAGTGACGCGCTGCTCACTCGTAATACACTGCGTTCCAAATTATTATGCAAATGATATCTTTCTCTGGTTTTCCTAATTTGTCGATGCAAATGACAGTCAGTATAATTTTCAAGTAATCAACAGTTAGGGTACATTTGGAATTTTATTGAACAAACCTCCCACTGACAACAGTATTTATTTAAAAAATGAAAAACTCAAAATGCACTGTTCCAAATTATTATGCACAACAGAGTTTGAAAACATTTCGTAGGTTGTAAAAAACTGAAAATGGTCATTTGTTGAATTTGCAGCATTAGGAGGTCATATTTACTGAAATCAAAAGCTATTTCAATCAAAAACATCCTAACAGGGCAAGTTACATGTTAACATAGGACCCCTTCTTTGATATCACCTTCACAATTCTTGCATCCATTGAACTTGTGAGTTTTTGGATAGTTTCTGATTGAATTTCTTTGCAGGATGTCAGAATAGCCTCCCAGAGCTGCTGTTTTGATGCTAACTGCCTCCCACCATCATAGATCTTTCGCTTGAGGATGCTCCAAAGGTTCTCAATAGGGTTGAGGTCAGGGGAGGATGGTGGCCACACCATGAGTTTCTCTCCTTTTATGCCCATAGCAGCCAATGACACAGAGGTATTCTTTGCAGCATGAGATGGTGCATTGTCATGCATGAAGATGATTTTGCTACGGAAGGCATGGTTCTTCTTTTTGTACCATGGAAGAAAGTGCTCAGTCAGAAACTCTACATACCTTGCAGAGTTCATTTTCACACCTTCAGGGACCCTAAAGGGGCCCACCAGCTGTCTCCCCATGATTCCAGCCCAAAACATGACTCCGCCACCTCCTTGCTGACGTCGCAGCCTTGTTGGGACATGGTGGCCATCCACCAACCATCCACTACTCCATCCATCTGGACCATCCAGGGTTGCACGGCACTCATCAGTAAACAAGACTGTTTGAAAATTAGTCTTCATGTATGTGTGGGCCCACTGCAACCGTTTCTGCTTGTGAGCATTGGTTAGGGGTGGCCGAATAGTAGGTTTATGCACAACTGCAAGCATCTGGAGGATCCTACACCTTGAGGTTTTCGGGACTGCCGAGGCACCAGCAGCTTCAAATACCTGTTTGCTGCTTTGCAATGGCATTTTTGCAGCTGCTCTCTTAATCCGATGAATTTGTCTGGAAGAAACCTTCCTCATTCTGCCTTTATCTGCACGAACCCTTCTGTGCTCTGAATCAGCCACAAATTTCTTCACAGTACGATGATCTCGCTTAAGTTTTCGTGAAATATCTAATGTTTTCATACCTTGTCCAAGACATTGCACTATTTGACGCTTTTCGGCAGCAGACAGATCCTTTTTCTTTCCCATATTGCTTGAAACCTGTGGCCTGCTTAATAATGTGGAAAGTCCTTCTTAAGTAGTTTTCCTTTAATTGGGCTCACCTGGCAAACTACTTATCACAGGTGTCTGAGATTGATTTCAGTGATCCAAAGAGCACTGAGACACAATACCATCCATAAGTTTAATTGAACAATATAAAATTAAATGTTTACGACACTTAAATCCAATTTGCATAATAATTTGGAACGCAGTGTACAGTAACGCATTTGAAAAAGACATGAAAGAGCCACAGTACATGTGCGTGTAATAGAAAGTGAAGAGCAAAGACCTGCTTAAATCTTACAGCACCTGTCACGTTTATAATATAGGCAATATAATCTATAGAAATCCGTCATTTATTTAAATTCAACATATTTCTTTTTTTAATTAAATCTATTTACACAGGGCTCTAGACTAACTTTTTGCACTGGTTGCACTTGTGCGCCTAACTTTTTTTCTTAGGTGCACCAGCACAAAAGTTAGGTGCACCCAAATTTTCGACCGCATCTCATTTAACACAGCAGTTTTACCAGTTCACTTTTTTTAAATCGCTGTCCATATAGGCAAAATTGACTTGTAAATGATTAACTAACAATCTGGTCAACATAAAGTTCTTTATTTGAAGCACAATTCTACAAGAAAGGTAACTTACTGAAAAAGTGTTTGTGCTTAAAGTGCTTCACTGAACTGAAATTTAAACTTAAAACATCTCAAGATAAATGGACCAGGGCTTAACATAACCTGGGAGGTTGATGGCTCCGTGTCAGAGCATTGCTTATGATTTTCGAACGGATCAGGCCTTAACTTAACATTATTCAAAAAAACGTTGTCAATCGTTCTTTTCAACTTCTCTCATCGGCTACATCCACTCTGTTTAACTGACGGGCCTATAGGCTACTCACCTCTCTGTCTGACTGCAGCACACGCCGTATTTTCACAAGTACACACCAGAGGTTGCACTAGACTTTTTTGTTGTCCGTCATTTTGACTGACAGGCTCGTAAAAAATCCGTCATAATCTATTATTACCCGTCACTATGGTGCAAGGTGGTAATTAGTATGTTCGTGACGTCATCACGTTGTACTTGCGTCTCGGAACATGTTGTATTTTAATACAACTGAATGCCCAATAAAGCCGTTGTTGTTTATATTCATTTATATATTTAATGTTTTAATGTTTACGTACATGTGTGATTCGATCTGGGAAAACCCAACACATGGTGCAAATTTATATATTACAGTTTTTGATACCATATTCAAGCCCTTTCCAAATCAGTTTTTATTTTGCTCATACCTTGTGTATGTAACAAAAGTTATGGCTGAGGTCGACTGAAGCGCTAGGATTTCCAGGAACGGAATTTGGAGGAAAACGGGTTTAAAGTTAAGTGATGAAAATAAAAGCACAACAGTCCAGTATCACAAGTAAAAGTCACTTTAGAGTAGTAAAAGACTTACTCTAATAACAATTTAATAAAAAAACATTTCCCAGTGTTGAAGTCTATAAAAATACTGTACAAAACCGCTTGAATAAAACGAAAGTAAGGAAAATGGTGCGGGCACACTTACGAGAGCTCTGCCATTATCACTACACAACGAAACTCGCAAACATTACAGACAACAACTAATAAGCAGTGAAGCAAGTTTTACCTTGTTTATCATGTGCATAGTGTCTGGACTCATGATCATCCCTTGTATGTTTTGCGATCGGATAACTCCCAGTGCTGCAGACGGGGAGCTTTGTCATCTCACGAAAACATTGTATAAAAAACTTTGCATGCCGTAGTTTACACAGGACTGGCGGGAAATGTGCATTGCTACTCCTTCATTCTTCATGTTATGTGGTTTACTTTGATAGGTGAACTGTCTTTCCCCGCGTCCCAGCGCGACATCCGACGGGCTTTCCCAGATCGCATCACATATGTCTAGTCGGTAACAATGACGGGTGAAAACACACACGTCCCTTCGCGAGCATATCACGCTCTAATGAAGGGTAACGAGTTACAAATTGCCCTCATTGTAATCCGTCAAAATGACAGACGGACGGCCTTCAGATTTTTCCGTCACTGGTAAAAAAAATCTGTCAATGACAGAGAATTTTCGTTTAACGCGACCTCTGGTATGTACAGGAAAATCTGGACCACGGCCAATCAGAGGGGGGTCCGCCCTTCACTATCTCTGATTGGTTTAGACCACGATATGGGCCTAATGTGTGTCTGTTGTTGAATCACAGGAAGACTTTCAGAGTCGCGGAGACTTTTTTACTCCCTCGAACGGCTGGTCGCACTGGTGCGACCTCAGATTTTTCGCACCATTGAGAAATAAGGTCGCATGGGCGACCAAATTGGTCGCACTCTAGAGCCCTGTTACACTGACTGCACGTTTATGCATATATTCCAGGGTTCGTACGGTCATGAAAAACCTGGAAAAGTTATGAAATTTTAAAATCGATCTTTCCAGGTCTGAAAAAGTGTTGGAAAATGAATAAACCCAAAAAGTTTTGGAAAAGTCATGGAAATTGTCCAAAGAATACCTGTAAAAAATAAAATGTTTAATTGCTAATTTTAACTAATTGGTAAATCAGGCGATCTTGCGAACAGGCAAAGCAGAGGGAGTGCTCACTGCGAGAGGGCCCTTGCTGCAGCCAGCAACGTAACGTAAACGTAAATGTCTCTGATAAATTATGGATGTAAATTTAGAAAATTCCAGGAAAATGCCGATTTAATAATGCGTGGCTTCATTCAGATAAGTATAATGTAAGGTTTAAAAGAGATCATCATCCAGGACGTGCAAAATGTCGACTCTGCAAAATTTTTTTGACATTTCGAACATGGGAGAGGCAGCGTTAAGTAGCCACGCTAAAGGCGCGAAGCACCAGTCTGCTGTTGCGCACGAAGAAACTTTGAACCCCATCACCGGGTTTTTAAATCCGAGGAACGCCGTGACACCCACAGCCAGCTGCGGTGCTTCACTTAAGTCCTCCATCAAACAAGGGACCATTTCGGATGCTGTGTCAAGAAACGAAGCCCTAACTGCAAAGGTATTGTGGGCACTAAAGGTGGCTAATTCTCACTATTACAAGTCGTGTGAAGATATAAGGCAAGTTTTTCCTGGTATGTTTCCCGACAGCAAGATAGCTGCCAGATTTGCATGCGGCGAACTTAAATGTTCGTATATTTGCACGTTTGGACTGGCTCCTTATTTTAAAAAACGAACTTTGTCAACCATATCGAAGCAAAGAGCGTATGTGATGTTATTCGACGAAAGCCTGAATCATTACTTACAGACGAAACAGTTAGACATGCACGTCAGGCTGTGGGACGGAAGTGAGGTGAAGACTAACTACATTGGCTCAGAGTTTATGGGTCATGAATTTTGCCTCGAAAGTAATGGAGAAGTCATGGAAAAGTCATGGAAATGTATTGGTAAAAATGTGTACGAACCCTGATATTCATATTTTTTATACATATTGTCTATTTGTAAAACACATGCATACATATAATGTAGCCTAGAAACCCTGTTTTAGAAACAAGGGTCTATAAAGAATTGATCTTTTACAACTTTATACTCATTCTCAAAACTACTTTATGCATTGATTTGTCAGATTAATTGATAAGTAGTTATGAATGGCAATTTTCTGCAAGTATATTTTGCTCTAAATCTTTCATATGAGAAATGTAATAAAAATGGACCCGTATCGGGTTACATATCGTATCGGGGCCTTGTATCGGTATGCGTATCGTGAAGTTGTTGGCGATACACAGCCCTACTTAGAACTTCCCTATGATTTATAAAGGAATCAGGTGTTCCTGGACACTGAAATGTTACGCAGAATTGCGTTTCCTGATATTGTAAGCAGTCATTTTGCTGAGTGTTTTTCCACCCACGGTGGCACGTTCTTGCGTGCTCACGTGGTAAAGTGACGACACGTCCTTCCCCTTAATAAAAGTACGATCTGAAATATTGCTATGTTTGTTACAAAGCCTTAGATATAGGCTACAGTGTGTTTGCTTTGTGGATTAAAAGGGGGCAGTTTAAGGGCGATTTTCACTTCTGCGTCAGACCTACGCCATAGGCAATGCATCCGTTTTTGTTTATACTTCTGTGTTGTTGTCCATGTTACCAAGCATGTTGCTTGTATGACCCAAGACAAAAGCCGAAGAATAAGCAGCTTGTTGTGTACGTTGATTGAGAAGCATTACGCCCGTTTCACACAGCACGCATAAGTAGGGCAGTACGTTTTGGCCTAAAATCAACATTTTCTCTCAATTACGATTATTGAACAATTATTATTATTTTTTATATTTAATTATTTTTCTTAGTTTTTTATTGTAGTTCACTGACATGGTACTGTAAATATATTTTTTCTAATTAAAAATGTATTATCTCATATTATTTTTAAATAATCAAAGGAAATACTAACTATTTATGGTTATTTATTGAACACAAACAACAATCTTTGTGTTCTTTTTTGGAAACATTGTCTCTGCTGCAGCTGAAGACAGGAGAACAAATGCAACACAAATATGCAAATCATCTGTCTGCATGTGCTGTATGAAATCGGGTGTACTTTAGGACCCTGGAGACACGTCCTGCAGTTGCATGAGAGAAACAGATGGAGTTGAACTATAGTTTTTATAGTTGAATGGAGCTTAAAACACACCAGTCGGTCTCGAAATATGAAGTAAACGTGTTTCAGTATATCTATATTTCCGGCAATATGCACATTTTGGACTAAAAGTCCTGTGATCACTAAACGGGAGGAAGAATATTTCTCAACTGTACCTGTCTTCCATGTGTGCATGTATATTACATAAACATGGAATATTTGATTTCAATCTGAATTTCATTTTAAGCTTTCTTTAGACATACGTTTCATGTTTGTGTGATAAGTGTTTGCAGAGTTTTGGATCAGTTTAGTGACACGTTTCAGAAATATGGTACTGGAAACAGAGACGGCTGATAAGTTTTCTTTATTTTACAAAGTCACAACGTTTTGATGTTATTGTGAGTAGGGCTGTCACGATTATTAAATAATCGTCTCATCGCGATTGTTTGACCTCATCGCGATGGTTTCAGATCATCGCAGTTATTGCACATCTCTATAGAAGACACAAGGGGGAGCTGCAGTGACTGCATATTGCGTATTTTAGTGTATATATTGTAATTTAAGTATGATAATACTACCACGATACCACGTTGTCGATTACGTTGACTACTAAAATACGTGCGTGAAATGCGTCGACTAGGGATTAGGGTTGCACGGTGTACCAGTGCTACGGTAGCATCGCGATGCTAAAGCTTCAAAATACTCGCGATGCCTCTCTATTTTTGAAACGGTAGTATCGTAGTACCGTAGTTAATGTTGCATATGCGCATTAATATTTATTTGAACACTTACATCTGCCTTTTTGCGGTGTTTATTTCCAAAATGAATGTGTGTTTTGAATGTCTCGGACCAGTTAATGATTCAAATTGGCGATTTGAACGAGTTTGTTAAATGATTCACTAACTCAGTGGAAAATTGACGCCACCTACTGTCCGTTTTAGTTCTGCATTTAAAGTAAGCCTAATATTTCCCTTTATAAAGACTGCTGTATCAATGAAATTTGTCCAACATTTGAATTAGTTCCTACGTGAAATCTGTGTGATCTAGTGTACTTTAGTATTTACTACAGTAAACTACTAAAACTCATAGATACTAGTGTTTTTGAGTCTTATCATAATAAATATTTAAGTATACTACAGTATTTATAGTATTTACAAATGACTAAATGTATTTGCTACATTTTATCCAATTACTACAGTTAATACAACAACATATTCTAGTGCAAAGTATAATACAGTTTACTATAGTAAATACAAAATGTTTCATCTAAAGCTGTGTTTTTTGTATAGATTTGAATTATATGGCACAGCATCGTGATACTACTTGGTATCGAGATACTACAGCTGGTATAGTATCGTAAGACATGTTTATGGTACCGTGACAACCCTACTAGGGATGGGTATCGTTAAGATTTTAACGGTATTATTTCTCTCGATACTGCTTATCGGTCCGGTACTTTAACGGTATTCTTATCGGTACTTTTTAATATAAAAAGAAACCAATTAGGAACAGAATTAATATTGCTTTATTTGAATTAACATCATTAACAGTAAAGAAATAATTCAAAATAAATAAAATAAACAATTTACAACAAAAGAAATTCTTCTTTTTCATAAATTCTTCTTTAATCCTTATCCTTATTGACTCTTTGTCATATTTTTTTCTAAAGGGTAATTGAATTTTACTCTAAATCGTTATGTATTTGAACATGTTTATTTTGTATATACTGCACTGAATTATTTCAGTTATCAGTGTAATAATAAATGATTACACATATAGGCTGATTTATTTTTTTAAGTAGTTAACTTATAGAAAATTGATTAAATGTGTAATTTCATTTCACCAATGGGGAATTAGCATAGTTTTAACGCAAGTTTATGGAAACCAGTTAGATCGAATTTACAGTTGTTTTAAATAGGGTGAATGGCATTAGCATATTGTCGCTGTCGGCGGAAACCTCCTATGTCCAAATTTGGTCAATTTCATATTTTTTCACAAATCGATGCTATTGGTCAGTCCCCATGTGGGTCTGTTATTTTGACAAATTATTAACCAATCTAAAGTGTTGAAAATAGCTTGAGAGCAAATCTTTTAACTCCATTGGACACTTCAACTGTCTGAGAAGTCTCGTAACTCAACTCAACTCAACTTTATTTATATAGCGCTTTTACAATTTTCATTGTTACAAAGCAGCTGTACAGGAGACACATTGACTACAAGCAAAACAATCAAAGTTGTACCTGCAAAAACAAGAAAAGGTTGAAAACACAGAAGACAGACACACCCACACACAAAACACTCCACACACACAACACGCACCAACACACACAGACACAGAGACACACGCACACACACACATACACACACACACACACACACACACACACACGTACGTACACAGACAAGTACGCACACACACACACGCTCAGTGAGAGCACACATTTAGGATAAAGGAGAGAGAAGCACAGGTCAAATATAACAGATAATAAATTCCTATATGCAATATTAATTAAGTAAAACTTTAAGATTCTAAAGCAGCCCCCCCGGTCAGGCAGATAGTGCAAAAACAGTATGCAAACGGTGGCGAGGAACCCAAAACTCTAATCGAGAAAAAAAACCTCAGGAGAACCCAGGCCCAACCAGGGGATTCCAGTTCCCCTCTGGCAAAAGCTGCTGCCTCTGCACAAGCTCCAGAGAACTTGCACAACAAGGCTAAATAAAATAAATAAACTTAATAATAAAATAAATTATAGTTTAAGATTATCATTAATAATCTAATAGCATTTGAAATTTTGTGGTGAAGACATGTCAAGAGACCGCGTCCTTCTTTATCCAGCTCTATCATCTCAGCTCTTGTCAGGTCCCCACTTCCCATTCTCCGCTCTACCATCAGGTCAGGCCATGAACTGCATCCTGCTCGCTGTGGTAACCTTGGAACAATGAGACAAGACTGGCTGAGAGTAGAGTACTGTTCTGTACTCTTTGATGCAACAAGTACATCAGTTGTGTTTTTGGTTCCGGTTGATCTAACTAATGCAGCCTAAACCCTCTGAAGATTTATATTATGGAAGAGTAGTGTATGCAAGATTAAAAAGATGCGTCTTTAGTCTAGATTTAAACTGACAGAGTGTGTCTGCCTCCCGGACAGTGCAGGGAAGACTATTCCAAAGTTTAGGCGCTAGATAGGAAAAGGATCTACCACCTGCACTTGATTTTGAAATTCTAGGTATTACCAACTGACAGGACGCCTGAGAGCGTAATGCACGTGAAGGACTGTAATACAAAAGGAGTTCATTCAAGTACTGAGGAGCTAAACCATGTAAGGCTTTATAGGTAATAAGCAAGATTTTAAAGTTAACGCGATGCTTTATAGGTAACCAGTGCAAGGTTGACAGAACCGGGCTAATATGTTCATACTTTTTTGTACGTGTAAGAACTCGAGCTGCCGCGTTTTGGACCAATTGGAGTTTTTGTAATAAGCCTGCAGGGCAACCACCTAACAGTGCATTACAGTAATCTAGTCTTGATGTCATGAATGCATGAATTAACTTCTCTGCATCTGAGATTGACAGCATATGACGTAGTTTAGATATATTCTTAAGATGGAAAAACGCAATTTTACAGGTGTTGGCGACGTGGCTCTCAAATGACAGATTACTATCGAATAGAACGCCAAGATTCTTTGCTGACGACGAGGGTTTTATGGAACATCCGTCAATAGTTAAACAGTATTCTTGGTTGTTACTTATAGCAGTTTTCGGTCCAATAAGTAACACTTCCGTTTTGTCCGAGTTCAGTAATAAAAAGTTGTTACTCATCCAGTTTTTTATATCGACTATGCATTCCATTATTCGATGGAACTGCTGTGTTTCATGAGGCTTCGAGGAAATATAAAGTTGAGTATCATCAGCATAACAGTGAAAGCTAACTCCGTGTCGCTTTATTATATCTCCTAGAGGTAGCATGTATAATGCGAAGAGCAGAGGCCCTAAGACTGAGCCCTGTGGTACACCGTACTGGACTTGCGATTTGCGTGACACCTCATTGTTTATTGCTACAAATTGAAAACGGTCGGATAAATAAGATTTAAACCATTTCAAAGCTATTCCCTTAATGCCGACATAATTTTCGAGTCTATGTAGGAGTGTGCTGTGGTCAATGGTATCGAATGCAGCACTAAGGTCTAGCAGCACCAATAACGAGATACAACCTCGGTCAGACGCCAATAGCAGATCATTTGTAACTCTGATCAAAGCAGTCTCTGTACTCCACCTCTTCAGTCTCTGAACTCCACCTCTTCTTCACTCTTCGGGAGCCTCTCGGCATTACATTTCCTGATTGAAAGTTTTTTAGACAATAACGAGTGAAAATATTTAGGTTAGATACATTTGAGTAGGCCTGTTTTGTTAAAAATCGATAGCTGTAATGCTTCGGTGCAGAAGGAAGCCTGTGAGCCACGAAGGTAAGTTTGCGAGCAGATTCGGCTAAGTTCCGCCTATTAGACAGCCTAGTCAGCTCATCGTCTTTTGTATTACATCACTTATAGTTCTTAATCCTTTAAAATAGAGTTTATGAAGATGTATGTAACCACAGTTGTTAGCTTTGGTTAACGATTGAAGCCTTTTCTCTTGTCAAGAGGCTCAACGCGACCGCCGACTTTATTTGCGTGCAGATTCATTTCCGCCTATATTAGACAGCCTGTTTAACGTTTTATTTTGGTATTGCATCACTCATAGCTCTAACGTTTAAAATAGAGTTTAGGAAGATGTATGTAACCACAATCATTAGCTTTCATTAGCTCTTAAAGCCTCGTCTCTTGTCAAAAGGCTCAACGCGACCGCAGACTTTGATGAACACTGTTGGCAGCAGCGACGTCTGTGTTCGTACCATTCTTATCATTGACAGCGTAATCTCGTATCTCCCTGCTCCCAAGTCATAAACCTTGTATCTCCGATTAAACATGGTTTTGGGGAAATGTTGTGTTAATGTTGGTACACAACAGTATATGATAGCAATATAAGGTATAATACCAACTTTAACTATACAATGTTTAATAACTCAAAAAATATGCAGTTTTTTTAATTTCCTGAAAAATAATGGTTTTGGAGATGCGAGGATTCCGCCCGACAGCAAAGATATATTATATGAAGAATGTCAGAGTTCAAGTAATGTCTGTTAGCATTCAGCATACATACGTGGCGTAGATGGGGCATAAGTAAGGGCTAAGTAGTCAAAAACAGTGCATCTCTCTGTCTGTACATGATGAACTTTTGACAGGTGCTTTGACAGATTACTTGTGTTTCCACCCCTACAAGCAAAGGTTTTGTTGCACTTGTGGCAACGAGCATCGTCACTGTCAGCATCAACTTTGATGAAGTGTAACCACACTTTTGAACGTTTAGTTCTCTCCACCATCGTCGCGAATTAAGAGCGTCTTTCTTCTGTGCGGCTGTTCGTGTGTGCACGTGCTATGTAGACACAAACTGCTCGAGAGACACGTGATGTGCCGCCTCACGCACTCTGCTGGGAATAATATGCTTGCACCAAAGACTAAATTCTTGGTGTTATTGAAAATTAGAAACTATTGTTGATATAAAATGTGCAACATAACGTTAATGTAGCAATAACATAAGATTTTTTTCCCCTGAGGACCGAAAGCAGAAACGATAAGGGTGGAGCTTATCGATGCTCCGGTATTTCATAATTTTGCCCGGGGCCCGTTTAATACCGGGTTTCGGTACCCATCCCTAGCGTCGATGCGTCGTATTATTTATGTTTATCTGCTGTAATGGCAGTTTCTGTTCCCGGGCGTGTGTAAGTTAATCAGCAGAACAAGAGAAAGTATAATACACCCGACAAACAGCGATCGAGAGCCTCGGACGTAGTAAGTTAGTGAATGGACAGAGGAATTCCTCCTACCCCCGGAATGCGATCATCACAGCATGGACACGCAATCACAAACAGACAGCAGCTTTACAGGAGCAAATAAGAAAAACTGAAAAAAAACTAAAAGGTAAAAAAAAGCATGGTGCATGGTGTTTATAGACAAAGCAAGATCATTCTAATAAATAATGTCAAATTAATAAATGCAGTCTCCCGGTGAGCAAGCCAACACTGCCCTGCTGTGGCGAGGAACCCAAACTCCAATGATGAATACTTTAATAATAAATAACTTTATTTTAACACTAAGCTTGACATGAATGATTTACATTAACGCTATTGTACTAGTGTAAGTTAGTGTATGTGAACCTTTGCAGATTGTGACCCTGCTTAAATTACTCTTAAGCTTCAAAAAGGACTAACTATCATGAAACCACCAATGCACTTTTTATGTCATTCGATAGTTTTATGCGAGGAATAAACCAATATAGCATAATTAAGAAACTCTGACCTCCGCTGATGCTGTCTGTCAATCTCCAGTCAGCATGTGTGTGTACGGTGACGGTCAGGACGCTACTCTTTCCAAGATGTTCCAATGTTTTCATTATTCTTCATAATGATAAGATGATAGTCTGTGGCTTTGTTTAAAATGTATTTTGTTAGAGACTGTGAGTTACTCGCTGAGTGTAGCTTAGTTTATTAGAAGCACTAGAAGCGGTCTGAATATTTTGCGTCTTCATACGAAATAACTCTTTTTAAACCTCGGATTTAACTGTAAACTGTTGGATTGATGCATTAAAACTGTGTTAAACATGTAACATATCATCTCTTCTCGTTGTGTTCTAACTATTATTTACTTTGTGGAGCAAAATGATCCCCGGGACTTCAGAAGGAGTATGTGCTTTAAGCGCATCATTCTGAGTTCAGGGTGCGCGGGCTCGCTTTAACGCCACTCTGCATTAGTCTTTTATACGGTGATAGTTTTGTACAATAACCCGAGACAGATAGTAGTATTTTTACTTTTACTCAATTACATTATGAGACTGAAAATAGAGTCGGATATTACTTTGAGGAAAAAAATACAGAGTATATATCATGCTCTAGTATTTCATAAACACATTTTTAAATGTTTTTACCTTTAATACAGTACTTAAGTACATTAAAAATCAGTCTTTTTTACTTTTAAAATTAAAACAACTTAATTAAAAGAAGATAGTGATTTTAATGTAAACACAAATTAAAATGATAAAACAACAATATTTATTTATAAAATGTAGATGAGTAAAAAGTATGATATGCTTTATAATGTAAGAAAATACTAGAACTTATTGTTTATTTGCAAAGTTTGCCAAAGGATTAATAAAATAATCCAAAAAATCTTTATTAGATTAATAAAAAACAATAATCGTTAGATTAGTCGACTAATCAGAAAAATAATCGTTAGATTAGTCAACAATTAAAATAATCATTAGTTGCAGCCCTAAATTAAATGCAAAACAAACAGCCGTGAAACACACTCTTGTTCTGCAACGAAACAGCGCCTGTACTTTGGCGTAATGTCGCAACTGCAGTTACAAATGACAGTCTGTTAAATGCAAACAGCATTTCTCGTGAAGACACCCAACATAATTTTGGCGAGAGTCTGAGGCGGCACAACATTTGACATGAAAAACCCTGTGTAAAAACCAGCTTACCAAAATTTCATTAACATAGAAGTACAATTTTATAGTAGTCTTGCAAGTGAGAAAAAAACAGACTAGAAGCTTTTCTATGACTGATGGCATCATAATGGTGGCTTCAATTCACTCCTGAACAAACTATTTGGCAGCTGTATTATTGACATTTATTATATGTAAAATCTTAGACCTTAAATATATGATGACCCTATTTTTTCAGAGAAAAAAACATAGTCTTTTATTTAGAACAATATGGTAGTTTCAAAGCCGAATCAAAAATGTATGAGAATGAAAAGCCGTAAAACAGGCAATTAATTGCAATAATCGCAATGATTAATTAGCTCTAATTGTGAATGTATGCACATGAAAGTAGACCACTTAAAACAGTTTCTAATACTGTCTTACATGTGTGCACGCCCAGAAATAATGCAGTATTTTAAGTCTCTTTTGCTGTGATAAGAAAAAAGTGAGGTAGCGGCACCCGTCGACATGGATGTTAAAGGGAAAGTAATCGAAATATCCGACATGGGAAAATTACGCCGATTAGAGGTCCTGAATGTCGGTTTCGGTTACTTTTTGATTATTCGCCCAGCCTTTCGGCACCCATTTTAACAGATCAGATCATTTATACTGCATGCGTAAACAGCGCGTATTCTCGCAGCAGAAGCGGCGCGTAAGCAGCAGTGCTGTGATCATTTTGCAACCAAGTCTATTTTAGCTACGCTGCTCATTCATGCTCAATTAAAGTGACAGTGCACTCTTTACGGTCAAAATACAGATGGGTTGACAAGAAAAAGTAACACTTTTACCTTTAAAAGTCTAATGTGTTTTTAACAGTCGCCATTACAATCAAACACTCTTTTTTAGTAAGGAGTTTTTTTGGCAAAAACCACAGCAGCACATTTAAAGGATTTACAATACAAGAATATCTTAGATCAGTGTACTGTAATCATAACCTTCTGGAAAAACTAATAAAACTACATAGACATCATGTTATATGCTTATATTGCGTATGTGTGAGAGTAAAGCTATCGCATCACAAGTCACTCTCCTTTGGTGAGTAAACCCTTTAGTGACTTGAATAGTATCCTTCAAAGCACAATGGCTTTTTATTTATAACTTAGAGCATGAAACAGGCGGATAAAACAAATCATAGTTATACAATCTACATAAAATAAGCTTTTTGATGAAGTTCTGGAAGATATTTTGCTCATTGATGAATTGTGAAAGGACAATGGGCACACGCTGCCAACACTCTCCCTGCACGCTGCTCCCGCTCCGATATGAAGATATGAAGTATGCAATACTACTGAAGTACAGCAGTATAGGTACTCAGGGCTACAGATGAACTTTTTTTACTAGGAGCACTGTAGCCCCTGACTAAATTTTTAGGAGCGCAAGCAGAACATTTAGGGGCACACCTTAAATCAGAATGCAATGCAATTATTGAACATTTTCCCTGAAATAGCTGTATTACTGACAAATAAACAAATAGGATAATAAATAGACTTAACTCACAGAAATTACGATGTGCAGTTTTATTTTAATTTCAGAGGGATATGACGTTACTCAATACCGGGCGTTTACATTTGTAAATGTAAGTATATGTAAATGTATTAAAATAGTTTTAAAATACGACCTGTCTATGCATTTAACTGCAGGTGACAGTGGTTTGGTTCTGCTCATCATTTCAAAAGAGGCAGAGCCTACAGAGAAGCTTTAAGTGCTGAGTAAAGAGACTGTTTAAACTGAATACACCAGACCAAATTAGTACTGAATGACATTTTCTGTTGGTTCAAATGAATTTTGTATGAAAACGTATACATTTAATTGTTTATAGTCTTAAAGCAAAACGAAAGAGCTCGTCTTATGTTCTTATGATTAATTTATTGTGTATTAAGGACACATTTCGTCTTATTCACAACACAATGTAAAGATAACTTCACATAAACTTAACAAGAGCATTCGCCTTGTCGTTCATTCTTGTTGTGAACGGATTGGAAATGATTCAGTGCTGTCTCAAGTAATAAACAGATAAATGGCGTATTCTGAACTCCTCTATGGTTAGTTTAGTTTTAAACGTCTCAAATATCAAATCGTTCATCCTCAGGCTCAAAAAATCTGTCACAGCGAATTGTGGTAATGCGCTCACGTTGTGTCTGTAAACTTGATGAGCTGAGCTGTGACCGACGTGACGACGGCGAGAAACATCACGTCAAAAATAGACTTGGTGTGTATCTTTAGCGAGGCGGCGTGGAGAGCCGCTTTTGGGACGCTTTGCTGCTGCGCGGCTGGTATAAACAAAAGCATTGACTAGATTGGCCGAGATCAGCTCCCTTTACATGATGGGACACTCAGCGGCGCGCAGCTCCAGATCTCTCTTTTCTCACACATATAGGCCTACACTGGTGGGCTCGCGATCTACTCGACTTCTCACATGAGATATAACAACTAGAAAAATTCCAAATTGACAGGTCTTGTAAAAATGGCTCACACTGTCTCAAAAACTAGTCACAAAATGCAACCATTTGGTCGCAGTCTGGAGCCCTGGTACTGAAGATTAATATGAGTTTGGCGGAAACTGCGTGTAACCTCCACTTTAAGGTACAACTGAGGATGGAACGGCAACGGCGTACTGTCATTGTATTGCGCATGCGTGACTTTAAGTGCTACTCCGTGGCGTTGTACTATAACCGTCTACAACGGTAGAATAGAGGGTTTGCTGTAGTTGTTTTGCTACGTGACAGATTAAGCTAATAAAAGTTATGTTTAATGGCATGTGACGCTGTAATTTTAACAGTATATCATTCTATCATTAGTCTTTTAATGTAATCTGTATTGATATGTTTTAAACGCAAGCTAATGCTAACGTTTTTAAATGGGTATGTCTACTGTTGGAAACAATACTAAAGGAGTAGTTTGTAAAATCCTCCGTAGAGGGAGCACATTCAAAACAGATGTTCAAAACAACAATGGCGTAGCTTGATGATGCTGTGAAGGAGCATGGAATAATGGGAACTGTCGTCTTCAACTCCACCGCTAATAATCAATCAGACGTGAATAAGAAATCATGTTTATGGATTATGTAAATAAATTAATATTATAAGTAATTAATTATATTTAAGAAATTAATTAATAAATGTTGCGTTTGATGACATGATTTTATTTAATTATAATGAATCGTAGACGCATTAGACGAAATTCATAAAATTAATTTATTACTTTTTAGTCAGATGATCTAAAAACGATTACTGCTTGTTCAGTAAATATTTACATGACACTCGTGCAAAATTAAGAAAAAGACATTCAAACAATAAGATTAACCTTGTTGATCGATATAATAATCATATGTTTTCTGTCAGTAAAGGAATCTAAACAGTTTCTCACATGTCTAGTAAAACACATGCAAGATAAGCGTCTCTGTCTGGTTAAAATTTGTTGTGCAGCTCTCTCCATTCAGGAAATGCCACACCGATATTGATCCTAGTTTGATCTCTCTCGATTATATCTTCTTGTTCCAAACTCTTCTTGTGTCATTTGGTTTACCCGTATGTCTTTGTAGACAGAACCAGCTGCAAACGGGAAAGAATAATTGTGCTCCATAACGATTGCGCAAAACAAGATAGTTACTTGATAGATGCTGCAAACTAATACTTTCACATTTGTCCACGAGACTGTGTTGTCATGGTTTCTACGGCAGTAAGAGCGGAAACCAAGGGTAACGCCAGAGACTATGTTATTAGGGAGATGCAAGGTCTGAAGAAAGCATAAACCTCATCCAATCATTTAACAGCCTCTTTTCTTGCATTCCACTGAAGGTTGCAGGCTTTTGTAGTGTCTTTGGTAACGCGGATATGACGCCATTGACAGGCGACTGCCAGACACGGTCACGAGTCTGGCATATTGTGGATGGGGATGCACCGATATGAAAATATTGGCGATAACAATAACCGATAATTCTTTACATTTAGAAACCGATGACCGATATATTGACCGCTAAATATTTATATACATTTATCTGAGCCTGAAACAAAAAGCAAACCAATACAGTGGACATGCTCAGTTTATTTTAAAGCATACACTGCAAGTAACAAAATCCTATGATTTTAACTGACAAATAAATTATTATTAAATAATGCATAGTAAACATTTCTTGCATAAAGAATCACATTTCATGTGGGCTGAAACAATACTCCAGCATAAATGTTTCTTTAAGAACAGGTAGGCCAACAAAAGAAATGGCATGATATGGCTGTTACAATTCTATATTCAACTTTAACTGACAAATAAACTATTCTTATATAATGCAAACAAGTAAACATTTACATAACGAATCCAAATCCATGTGCATTGAAACAATACTCCAGCATTACTTTGTGAGTTTTAGAACAGATATGCCAACAAAAGAAATGGCATGGTATGAATTTTTCAAACCTAGTATGTTAAACAGTTTTTAACTGATGAATAAATACTATGCAGACACTGAAACTGAGAAAAATGCCATTAACATTTTCACAGTAGCCAGTCAAACATGTTGTGGGTAGATTAGTAGTAATGCATTCATATAAAGCTTTCTTAGGAAGAATTGTTTTTTAGATAAAAACCATGAGCAGTGATGTGTTCTTTGACCTCCAAAGTGCAGAAACTGCACTCTGCCTTTGGATGACTTCGAATCTCAAGCATAAAGGATTTTATATCCATCGTTAACCTTAAACAGCTAAAGCACTATTACAAAGCAAAGTGCAGTATCTACAAACAAAATTTTGCTCATCCAACTTTCTTTTTTGTTTTTACCATGTTAATTATACAATATTCTGTGTATTCCAGAGTAGGGATGCTCATTTTGGTTAATTTCCCTAACAGAGAACCGACGCTCGTTATCTGAACATTAACCGTTAACTGCGATTTTAATATTAAATTGGAATTAAATAAAAATACTGTACATGCTGCTTCTCATTTCGAAGGTTGCGTCCTCCGGAGGTCGTGTTTGTCCGCTGCATACGCCTTCACATGTGACATCCGGAGGACGCAGACTTCGAAATGAGACACAGCTACAGATGACGAAGGTCTGTGACACATTCAAAATACAAACATTTTTTCACAGATTTATTTTAACATGCAAACAGCAGCACAACGAATAGATTAACAGCACCTGTATTCACTGCCCTTAAAAAACATTTTGGCTGCTATTGTCATCATCACCATCTTCATCATCACCACCCTCATCCTCTGGTACACAGGTAGCATCCCTCTCATCATCATCCTCATCACTGTCTTCAGCCCTCAACACCCTGCCCTCATCCTGTTTGTACTGTTTTACAGATTTTTGCAGACGTAAGCTATTATCTAATAATCTAGTATTATTATTATTATTATCTATCTCCTCTGTGTAACAGCCTGTCTAAAAAAATCCAGTGAGGCAAACAACTCCCCCATCTTCACTATCTGCTGCTTCTTTAGAATTTTTTGAAGTAGCAACCTCATAATGTCCTGCAATAATTAATGAACGGTGAATGTGTTGTTTTTATAACTAGTAGCCCTATTAAGTAACCTATTTAGTTAAATTAATTTGAATATTTTTAAATGCCATGCATAATTTTCTAGAATTAAAGGTTAAAAAGATATTAAGCTAACATATATGTATGCTTCTCCTATTCTCAAACATGTACATTTCCTATTTATGCTATCAACACCCTTAAAAATATAATTAATCATTAAAAAAGAGGATTCTTATCTATTCCTAGCTATCTGTGAAATAAAAAAAAACGTTTGGCAATTTGGCTCACTTTTTTTATCCAAATCATGTGATCTAATGTGATTTGCAAATTGTGGATGGCGCAAACATGCGGATTTGAAAGCAATTTCGCTTTCCCGCTCATTCTCCTTCACAACTCCTTCCTGGTGGAACATTCTTCCTAACTCAGTCCGGTCAACGACATCTCTCATAACATTCAAAAAACTACAGTAGTCAACATTTGAAGTGGATCAAAAAAAGTTTATCAAAGTTGTCCAAGACAAGAACGGGTATTGTTCTTGTCTTAGGACAACTTTGATTAACCTTCTTGATCCACTTCAAATGTTGACTACTGTACTTAAAACCCATCTCTTCTGTCAAAAAACCCCCACTAACCCCCTCTCTTTCTCTCAACAGGTAGTGGTCTAGCTTTTGTTGAAAATAGTATCTTTGTATTAGCACCTATTGTATTATTGCTCCTGTATGACATATTGCTTTATTGATCCCTGAACTCTCTGTAAGTCGCTTTGGATAAAAGCGCCTGCTAAATGACTAAATGTAAATGTATTTCAAAACTGCTTTTGTTGCTTCCGGGCACGCTCGTCCAGTTGTCACTTTGCTGAGGATGCGCAGCTAACTTTCATCTAACTTGGCATAACAATATAACTTAACCGGAACTGGATCAACAAACATCAACGTGATTATTAATTGGATTATTATTACGTTGTCAGGGTGGATATTGCACATATAGCAGCGCAGGTAGGCTAAAATGTCTGTTTAATTTGCTAGCTGCTGGCTATAGTGAATGTTAACTGATTATAAAGCTGTCATTTGCCTTACTATGAGTTAATATTTTGCTTATATCTTCCTTACCCACAATCTAAAAACTGCTGGGTTAAAAACAACCCAACCTTAACCCAACCGCTGGGTCACTATTGGACAGAACACGCACTGGGTTGGTTTGACCCAAGTGCTGGGTTATATCATTTAACCCAGAATTCAGGGTTGTTCATTTGACCCAACCAGTGGGTGAAACTAAGTGTTACTCATGTGCTGGGTTATTTTATTTGACCCATTCTGTTTGATTTAGTAGACAAGAACCTATTTTGTTTTCTAAAAAAAAGTGCCAAAAGGTACACAACATCAATTTATTCGATTTTTGTACATTTTAATACAATGTTTTGAATTGTGCTAATGCATAAAAGTTTTTAATACAAATGTTTTAACCCCCACATGACATTAATCATTCCCCACATACTATTTTCATTTATCAAAATGATAAGAACATGTTTATTAAGAACAAGGAGTCCTGCAACAAAACTTCATAGTTAACTAAATTACAAAATTATAAGTTATTAAATGTCAGCTGAAAAAACTGTTGTCCTCAAAAATTTAACAGATGACGACTCGTGTCCATCAATCTGATATACAGCATGCTGGAGAAACCCCCAGGTGTGAAGACACTGCTTTGTGTACGTAACATCAAAGACCTAAAAACCTTTAAAACAGACATCAACAGCCTCCAACAAAGAGTCTGTCTCAATGGCATTGCATCCAGCGATGGCAAATGTCTAGCAGGTCCCCCTTGTCTCGTCCGCAAGGCACAAAACGCGCAACAATTCTCCAGTCATCACGATATTGTGAAGATATTCCACCATGTTGGTCCCCACCTGTTGATTGCACACCATCACTCAGTATTGCAATATAACTGACATTTAAGTCAAGCTTTATTGTGAAAGTGTCAAAGAAAAACTGCAAACATTTTTATACATTCAAATTCATTATTCGGAAACTTATTTAGTAATACTACATAATGTGTAAATAAATGTAATATTACACGTTTTATTTATCTATACAAAATGCATGTGAACTTGAAGTTACGTGCTAACTAGAAAGTATAACTAGTAGGGATGTAACGATTCACCGTGAGCCGGTTGAAAATCGGTTATAATGAGTGACGATTCAATTCGGTTGAGGCTTGAACTGAATCGCAATACATTCTTTGAACAGCAGGGGCCGCTATTTTCACTGCAAACCTAAACGTGGATGCTGATATTTCTTAAATGCAAAAAAATCCAAGAAAAGCACAGACAGTATTAGTTTGTTTATATTAAAGAGACTTTTTCTATTATTAATTTGTTATAAAATCGCAGTTTACTTTTATTATTTGAAATAAAACATTATTTTATTATGCAAAGAAACGTAAAGCATTTAAGAAATAATGCAAGGTAAGTTGTTCATTTCTAATTTGTTTCAACTCATTTTTAAAAAATAAATCGTGAGTAAATCGTGAATAAATCGCATCGTGAGATCAGAATCGTGAATCGCATCGCATCGTGAGCTGAGTGAATCGTTACATCCCTAATAACTAGAGATGTGAATATGCTCTTCCCAAATGTTTATTTTTATTGATTCCCTGACCCGTCTTGACTCTTGACCTCTCGTAATGCCAACCAATTAAATCTCAGGGTACAGTACGAAATGCTAGCATAACTAATCAGTAAGAAAGAAAATTACCTTATTTAAAAATGTAATTGCAACAATCGGTTATTAAAACGATGATCGTGACTCATCCGAGTACTATGGTACTTGTGCCCATCCCTAATTTACAGGAGACAAGGCTTTTATGATTAACAGGAATCACTGTCTAGTTCCTGCATGTTGAACTTGGCTTTAAAACATACAGTAGGCTATTGTGCCAAACACTAAAAACATCCACCATCATTAAAGTAGAAACACTTAAGCAAAAACTTACAGGTTGCATGTCAATAAATGACCTCTGGGCCTCGTCAGTGGTGGGTCTGAAGACCTTTCCTCCTCTCTTGTACATCCTGTAGATGGGGGTAGCAGAGTTGGCAGGACCTTCAAAGCTGTCTCCGCTTTAGCAACTAAACAATTTGAGCACAATATAGTGTTGCGTTAACATTTAAATAGTTTACTTTATATAATTCATAATACTGTATATAAATAATAATTTATATTTCTGAAGTAGTAATGCACAACAAAATGATGACATAAGATTATAAGATATAGCTTACCTGGTGTCATGTCACCCTGTACAAATTGAAGTTTCCCCTCTGGCAGAGCATACACAAGAATCCTTTCAAGGATTTAATACAATACGCGTTTCCCCCTTGTAAATATGCAATGAAGCCATGATGTACATGATGTGAACATTAACTTTTGTGTATCTGACTAATTTACCTCAGGATTTAACGTATTAGGGCTAAGGGGATCACGGCGCTCTGTCTGGATAAAATACCAACAGCTTTTCCCCCTTTTAAATTCCAGAGGAAACCTTGATGAATACGATATTGAAGTGATGAATTTACAACTTGTAAATTTCTGACTGTTCAAAAGGTGGTAGATATAGCTCGTTTTTAACTAACGTTACGACCTAACGTTAACGATGACGCATTTGCTAACTATTAACATGGCTAAGTTAATTGGCATAGAATAACAAAAAACATTAACACCGCCCATATCAAATCATTTAATGTTATCTTGAACAATAAATTATGTTTGCGCCTTCCACAGCTTATTAAAAACATAAGTAAAAAGTCACATTAACTTACCATAAATTTCTACCTGCTCCGAGTGTGATCCAGTCAGAAGTGAAAACTCCAGAAAGATCTGCAAATTATAAACCAGTCGCTGGGTCAAAGTAACCCAACGAGGTGTTTATCTGATTTTTCCAAAGTGATCCTGGATTTGACAGAAACAGAAGACAGACTGCTAACGTTAAACGTACCCCAATCGCTTCTATGACAACTATTCTTAATGTGTGCCAGCAAACTTTCCGCATGCAACTTTAGTGAATATTACTAAAGGGATTACGTATGAGTGCTAACCAAATTTAATATGAAACACACCTTTCTCATAACATAGCCAGGACAATTAGCAGTGGCACACAATAAAAAACACTCCCCACATCCCCATATCAACATTATTACAAATATAGGTTTAATTTAAATTAATTTACCATAAATACATCTGAATGACGTTCCCCTCGCTTCGGCAAAGAAAGGCCGTTTCTTGATTAGACGAACTCAAAGAACGGACTTCCGCTGTTGCTGGTTCGGACTTCGAATGGCAGGACGTAGTTCAGGACACAGCAGAGTACATGATGCTTCAAACAGCCGTGATACATACATGCAATCCATTTTATTTTTATGTAGATTTTAGGGCTGCAACTAACGATTATTTTGATAATCGATTAGTTGGGCGATTATTATTTTTTTCGGTTAATCGGATAAAATGCAATTACATCTTTTGCTTATAATAAGTAAATCAGATATGGGAAAAGTATACACAACTGAACTCATTAGCCTTCTCCCAAAATGTTGTGAATGTCTCCATAATTAACACACCTGGTGAGTTGATTCAGGTGTGTCATATTAGAAGCAACTGACAATAGTCTCTCCCAAACGTGGGAGCGAGGGGAGGGTCGGCCAAGGAAATCATTTTTTGTGCCATGAAAAGTGAGATATTTGTCATTAAAATGTAGTGAAGTACAGTAAAAAGTAAACAGAAAAAGTAATACTTCTGTACAAATACTCAAAAAGTGTACTTAAGTACAGTACTCAAGTAAATGTACTTCGTTACCCACCTCTGAACTAAATAAACCACCAAATCAGGGTATTTAGCCTATTATGTACTTTGCAAAGTGCAAACGCCACAAATTGGGTTTTACTAATATAATCTTTAATTTTGTCATTTAAACACCTCTCCCTTTTAAACTTTAAAACTACGCAGCTTGAAAAGATGCATGCAGAACACGACGGACTTTAAAACTGTGCACCTCGCGCTGCATGGAGAGACGCATGCACCGAGAGACACGTCTGATTTTAAAACTGCGCAACTTGTGCCGCACGGAGAGACGCATCCACGGAGAGACACGTGTGACTTTCAAACTGCGTACCTCGCGCTGCACGGAGAGACACGTGTGACTTTCAAACTGCGCACCTCGCGCTGCACGGAGAGACACGTGTGACTTTCAAACTGCGCACCTCGCGCTGCACGGAGAGACACGTGTGACTTTCAAACTGCGCACCGCACGCTGCACGGAGAGACACGTGTGACTTTCAAACTGCGCACCGCACGCTGCACGGAGAGACACGTGTGACTTTCAAACTGCGCACCTCACGCTGCACGGAGAGACACGTCTGACATTTAAAACTGCGCAGCTCATGCTGCACGGAGAGATACGTCTGACATTTAAAACTGCGCAGCTCATGCTGCACGGAGAGACACATCTAAAATGGTAATTTTAAAAGGGAAGAAGACGCGCTTGATTTGTAACTGCGCAGCTCGCAAGTGACATCACAGACCAACTAATCGATAATGAAATTCGTTGACAACGAATTTCATTATCGATTATTATCGATTTTATCGATTAGTTGTTGCAGCCCTAGTAGATTTACATTTAAACGCAGTAATATGAAGTTATATAAACCACTGGATCCTGTCGTTTTAATTAAAAAAAACATGTGAATCAGGCAACGTGCTCACTCTGATTACCGTATTGTGCATGTTGTTTACTGTGCTACGTAATATAATATAAAGTTATACAATTTACCCTCTTTCAAAACGATCTGCACAGAAACTAATAGACTAATGAGAGCAAAGATTGACTTATATATACCTAAAATAAAATAAAATACGTTGTTTAACTACTACAGAGACATAACAAACAGCAGTGATTTTCAGCAGGACCTACCAAGGTGAGACAGTGTTGGGCGGGGTACATGAGCACGGAGCTCCCGGTGGTTGTTTGGAGGTCACATCTCCGAAAACATTTGAGCACATTTCTAAATAGACGTTATCTAGCCGATCGATGTTTTGAACTTAACACACATACATTCTCGCCTAAACAAGTCTTAAAACTACATTTTATGACACAATAATAGGGCTGAACGTTTAATCGAAATCGAATCGCAATCACGATGTGAGACGTTGCGATTTGCTAATCGCAAGAGGCTGCGATGTGGAAACGATGTGAAATATAGGAAACGCGTCTGTTCCAAGCCCGCTTTGAGTGGCATTCTTGCTAACCAACAGAGTGAACGCACCTCCGTTATGCCTAATCAAAAAAAAAAAACAGAAAGCGGGCGAGAGAGAGAGAGTGTGTGTTATGGCATCTGCAGAGTCAGATCGATCATATTAGGCAAATAAATACTAAAGAACCATCCAATTCAGAAGCCCGTACACACCGCCTGTGTTATACTCGCTCTCTAACCCCCGCGTTGCGCGTCTTGCGGACGAGCCGTTTAAACTTGACGCGCACACATAGCCCGTTTCATACTCGCTCGTCTCTTCCCCGTGTTGCGCGTCTCGCGGATGAGCCATTTAAACTTGATGCGCACACATAGCCTGTTTCATACTCGCGCGACTCTTCCCCGCGTTGCGCGTCTTGCGGACGAGCCGTTTAAACTTGACGCGCACACATAGCCCGTTTCATACTCGCGCGACTCTTCCCCGCGTTGCGCGTCTCGCGGACGAGCCGTTTAAACTTGATGCGCACACATAGCCTGTTTCATACTCGCCGTCTCTTCCCCGCGTTGCGCGTCTCGCGGACGAGCCGTTTAAACTTGATGCGCACACACAGCCTGCTTGCCTTGACGCACGCGGCACCCTGTGTCAACTCACGCCTAGCTCCGCGTTTCAAACAAATGTAAATTCTATCTAACTGTTTTGCTAATTTCACTTGGATGAAATTAAACATTCAGCACATTTTCTACTTGTTTTAAAAAATCCCACATACTTAAAAAATTAATAAATCAGCCTTATGAACCTATGAACTATTTTAATAATTCACTAACACAATAGAAAATGTTATGGATTTAAGGGTTACAATGGGAGTTGTATTTGTTTTAATGGAAACTATAATAGTGTACACTGGTATTTGGATTCTATTGGTGTGATTTCAATTCAATTCAATTTTATTTATATAGCGCTTTTCACAATGTGCATTGTTCCAAAGCAGCTTTACAGGAGCAAATAAGAAAAACACAGAAAGGTAAAACACAGCACAGTGCATGGTGTTTATAGACCAAGCAAGATCATTATAATAAATAATATCTAATAAATAAATGAAATAAATAAATAAATGCAGTCTCCCGGTGAGCAAGCCAACACTGCACTGCTCTGCCTGTGGCGAGGAACCCAAACTCCAATGATGAATAATGAGAGAAAAAAAAAAACCTCGGGAGAAACCAGGCTCAGCCGGGAGGGCCAGATCTCCTCTGACGTGTCATAGCTGCACTCAGTGACCCCGACCAAAGCCACCGAGCAACGTCCACGAAGAACAGGGAGACCCACGAGCCGCGACCCAGGAAGCCCCACCCGCCGAAACCGTGCAGGTCCAACCCGGTCCCATTCCGCGATCAACAACAGACAACAGAGGAACAACCAGGGAAAAGTAGTAATGGCATAATTAACTTTATTCCTCTGTTGTCCGACATCGACCACAAAACAAGACCAACCAGACCAGACCCACACAGTCCCAACAAATGAAACGCCCCGAACCACAACCAACAAGCCCCCCCACTCCCTACAACACCCACCCAGCTACCTCCAATCAAGTCACTGAGTGCAGCCATAACTTCAAACTGCTGTCATGTGATGTAAGTTTAGCATTAAATACCAAGTATTGTAAATTTAGCATTTATGTGACAGGTAGTCCGTTTTTGCTCTCGGTTGGGGATGGAATTGTCTGAGCTGGGCCGGCCAGATGGTCGCCTTTTATCTTGGGTGGTGATGGAATTGCCTTGGATGGAGCTGGGATGGTCAGTCAGTCCACAGGCTCTCGCACGAGGATGGTACGGGATTTTCCGATGTAGCTGGCGTAATCTCTAGTTGTGGATGGGCATATGACGTTCATCTGGGCCTGGCGGAATCTCTCCCTACCTCGGGATGGGCATCCCGAGGCGAGGGCAGAAAGAGAATAATTAGCGTAGCTGCTGTTCATTAGCTATGTGTTAGTGAATGCTTGGCTGAAAAGATGCGTCTTTAATCTAGATTTAAATTGGGGAGTGTGTCTGACCCTCGAAGTATCGGGGAGGCTATTCCAGAATTTAGGTGCTACGTATGAGAAAGCTCTACCCCCTTTGGTGGATTTAGTTATTCTAGGTGTTATCAAAAGTCTGGAGTTTTGAGATCTTAGAGAGCGTGATGGGTTGTAGTGTGGTAGAAGCTCTGTTATGTAGGTAGGGGCTAAACCGTTTAAGGCTTTATAAGTAATTAAAAGAACTTTAAAGTCAATACGATACTTAATGGGTAACCAGTGAAGGGTTGATAACATTGGGGTTATGTGATCGTATTTTCTGGACCTGGTTAGAACTCTGGCAGCTGCATTCTGAACTAACTGTAGTTTGTTTATTGATGATGCAGGACAACCACTAAGCAGTGCATTACAGTAGTCAAGTCTTGAGGTCACAAATGCATGAATAAGCTTCTCTGCATCAGCCACACATAAAATATTTCGCAATTTGGCAACATTTCTAAGGTGGAAGAAGGCTGTTTTTGTGACATTTGAGATGTGATTTTTAAATGACAGGTTGCTGTCTAATATAACGCCTAGGTCTTTAACTGTATTTGTTGGAGTAACAGTGCAGCCTTCAATTTGCAGGTTATAATCCGAAATATTCTGCTCACGTGTCTTTGGTCCGATAAGTAATATTTCTGTTTTATTAGAATTTAAAAGAAGGAAATTACAAGTCATCCAATGCTTTATATCGTCGATGCACTCTGCCAATTTGGATAGCTGGAAGGAATCATCTGGTCTTGATGAGATATATAGCTGAGTATCATCTGCATAACAGTGGAAGCTAATTCCATGTTTTCTAATAATGTTTCCAAGGGGCAGCATGTATATGGAGAATAGCAAGGGTCCTAAAACCGATCCCTGAGGTAATCCATAATTTACTTGCGTTAGATTTGATGATTCCCCATTTAAATGGACAAATTGATGTCTGTCTGATAAGTAAGATCTGAACCATTGTAGTGCCTGTCCCTGAATACCGGTATAATTGTGTAAGCGATCTAGAAGTATTTTATGGTCTACAGCAGGAGTCTTCAACTAAAATTGCTTGAGGTCCAGTTAATGAACCCTCCTTACCAGCCGAGGTCCGGACAATTAAATACATAAAAATATTAATATTTGTTTTTTACGATGGCATAACAATGTCTGACAACAATATAATGAAGGAAAATGTGCAAAATGCCCTAATCTCTAAACCTGCACTGAACACATTCATTTCAACATTAACAACTTTAAAAGAAAACTAAAGTGTTGTTTTCTGCTGAACTGAGATGAACAAATAGCAGCATCAAGTTGTGACTGATCATCCTCTGATAACATTTCAGCTCTTCTTGTGGCTGTTGCAGCTGAAAGGGGGTTTGTGTCATATTTTATTTTAGTTCATGTCTTTATTTTCCTTCTAAAAGTGTTTCACAGAAGCCTCCATGCACTCTTTTCCCATCAGTAAAGGGCTTTTTATGTTATCTTAAAATCCGCTGAATTCTTAGTGAACATTCATATATCTGGTTGTTGGGCGGTAAGTTAGTGAGGGAGGACCCGATTAGATCGCTCCTACTGGGCTTTGAGCTCATATATTTTCCGTGTCCTTACCTCGGACTGCTGCGGGTTTCTTCAAAGTGTCTATGTCTAATTTCATAATGCCATTTAAGGTTTCCAATTTTGACAACCGCAACAGACTCCGAGCAAATGAGACAAACCGGCCTCGTGCATCTCGATGCAGAAAGAATAAATGCAAATCTCTCGACCCATTCATCTCGGAAAACATGGTTTTCGGCGTCAACTTTTCTAACTTTTGAAAAGGACATTGTTTTTCAGTCACTAAGAGTTACATCTGTCTGCGCGCTGTGCAGCGAGTCTGTCTCGGCTCTCTTCACTCATCGACGTCTGAAGAACGTAGCGACAGTGCGCATACGTTAACTGTCCGTGGCGCCGTAGGACCCAAACTGCTACTGAGCGGACCTTGATGTGCCTGCTATAAATTTGATTGCATTAGAAAATAATGTTAGGCGTTCATTTATTTATTATGTCAAAAGGCTTTGAGGTCCGGACGGACGCATCTCGCGGTCCGCATTCGGACCGGAGTCCGCTAGTTAGTGACCCCTGGTCTACAGTATCGAACGCAGCACTAAGGTCGAGCAGGACTAGGAGTGAGATGTTACCTTTATCTGATGCTATAAGCAGGTCGTTTGTAATTTTAACGAGCGCAGTTTCAGTACTATGATGCGGTCTGAAGCCTGACTGGAAATTTTCGTGTATGTCATTATTTTGTAAGAAAGAGCACAACTGAGTGGACACTACTTTTTCTAGTATTTTAGACAGGAAAGGGAGATTTGAAATCGGTCTATAGTTTCCTAGTTCATTGGGGTCTAAGTTTGGTTTCTTGATAAGAGGCTTAATGACGGCCAGTTTAAAGGCTCCTGGGACATGGCCTAGATTAATTGACGAGTTGATAATGTTATAAATGGGCTCAATTGCAACGGGTAATAACTCTTTTAATAATTTAGTTGGTATGGGGTCTAATAAGCAAGTTGTAGGTTTAGATGTTGCAATAAGTTTAATTAAATCTTCCTGTTTTATAGGTGAAAAACACTGTAGCCTTTCTTTTGGGGCGATGGTTGGTACTAATTTATAGGACAGACTTGGAGGTTGAGGTTTTACTATTTTGTCTCGTATGTTTTCGATTTTCTCTGTAAAAAAAATCATGAAATCATTGCTACCAAGGTGCGGCAGAATACCCAGGTCAGGTAAAGTCTGTTTATTTGTTAGTTTAGCAACTGTACTAAATAAAAACCTTGGATTGTTTTTGTTAGTTTCTATGAGGTTACGGAGGTGCTCAGCCTTTGCTGCTTTTAGTGCCTTTAGTGTTTTTTTTGTTGTTTTCTTTCAGCAGGGTAATTATACCCATACTGTGCTCCACACAACAATATTGAGCTGAAGCTTGAATTAGAAAAGTTAAAATCGCAAATCAAATCGCAATCGCAATGTCTGTCAAAAAAATCGCAATTAGATATTTTCCCCAAATCGCACAGCCCTACACAATAACAGTAATATTTCGAATATTATGCAGGAGAAACGGCTGACCAACGAAAAGGAGTAAACCAGCTATTGTGTCAAAATAACCCAACCAGGTGTTCATCTGTGAATGACCCCCTACATTTCATTTGACCCAGCATGCTCAACCCAACAGCGTGTTTAAAGTACCCCAAACAACCCAGAATTTTGACCCAGCATAAATAACCCAACAATGTGTTTACAGAAATAACCCAGCACTTTTTTGAGTGCATCTTTGTACACTTGCGTTTTAACGCAAATTCAACCACTATTTGACTTTGGGATTGTGCCATGGTAGACGCTGTGGCTTGTTGGTTCTGTGTTTATTAGGGATGCCACAATACTCAATATAATATTGAACCGTTCGGTACGACCTCCACGGTTCAATACGTGTAAGTGAATTGCGTTTTTCCGGTTTTGCGTTTAAATGATTTCTGTGCGCTTAATTACACTCTGAACTGGCTCTGTCCATGTTTGTCTGTATGTCTGTGCGCTGAAAAAGATAAACGCATCCCCACGAGTAATATCTAATAGCGAGTGGTGATCAGGCGGTGAAGCGAGGCTGCCTGTAACACAAGAAGCAATGTGCTGTTGAGTATAATGCTGACGAACAGATGCGGGCTGGCTTTATTGTATGCCCATTGTACTACACTGCGTTCCAAATTATTATGCAAATGATATCTTTCTCTGGTTTTCCTAATTTGTCGATGCAAATGACAGTCAGTATAATTTTCAAGTAATCAACAGTTAGGGTACATTTGGAATTTTATTGAACAAACCTCCCACTGACAACAGTATTTATTTAAAAAATGAAAAACTCAAAATGCACTGTTCCAAATTATTATGCACAACAGAGTTTGAAAACATTTCATAGGTTGTAAAAAACTGAAAATGGTCATTTGTTGAATTTGCAGCATTAGGAGGTCATATTTACTGAAATCAAAAGCTATTTCAATCAAAAACATCCTAACAGGGCAAGTTACATGTTAACATAGGACCCCTTCTTTGATATCACCTTCACAATTCTTGCATCCATTGAACTTGTGAGTTTTTGGATAGTTTCTGATTGAATTTCTTTGCAGGATGTCAGAATAGCCTCCCAGAGCTGCTGTTTTGATGCTAACTGCCTCCCACCATCATAGATCTTTCGCTTGAGGATGCTCCAAAGGTTCTCAATAGGGTTGAGGTCAGGGGAGGATGGTGGCCACACCATGAGTTTCTCTCCTTTTATGCCCATAGCAGCCAATGACACAGAGGTATTCTTTGCAGCATGAGATGGTGCATTGTCATGCATGAAGATGATTTTGCTACGGAAGGCATGGTTCTTCTTTTTGTACCATGGAAGAAAGTGCTCAGTCAGAAACTCTACATACCTTGCAGAGTTCATTTTCACACCTTCAGGGACCCTAAAGGGGCCCACCAGCTGTCTCCCCATGATTCCAGCCCAAAACATGACTCCGCCACCTCCTTGCTGACGTCGCAGCCTTGTTGGGACATGGTGGCCATCCACCAACCATCCACTACTCCATCCATCTGGACCATCCAGGGTTGCACGGCACTCATCAGTAAACAAGACTGTTTGAAAATTAGTCTTCATGTATGTGTGGGCCCACTGCAACCGTTTCTGCTTGTGAGCATTGGTTAGGGGTGGCCGAATAGTAGGTTTATGCACAACTGCAAGCATCTGGAGGATCCTACACCTTGAGGTTTTCGGGACTCCCGAGGCACCAGCAGCTTCAAATACCTGTTTGCTGCTTTGCAATGGCATTTTTGCAGCTGCTCTCTTAATCCGATGAATTTGTCTGGAAGAAACCTTCCTCATTCTGCCTTTATCTGCACGAACCCTTCTGTGCTCTGAATCAGCCACAAATCTCTTCACAGTACGATGATCTCGCTTAAGTTTTCGTGAAATATCTAATGTTTTCATACCTTGTCCAAGACATTGCACTATTTGACGCTTTTCGGCAGCAGACAGATCCTTTTTCTTTCCCATATTGCTTGAAACCTGTGGCCTGCTTAATAATGTGGAACGTCCTTCTTAAGTAGTTTTCCTTTAATTGGGCTCACCTGGCAAACTACTTATCACAGGTGTCTGAGATTGATTTCAGTGATCCAAAGAGCACTGAGACACAATACCATCCATAAGTTTAATTGAACAATATAAAATTAAATGTTTACGACACTTAAATCCAATTTGCATAATAATTTGGAACGCAGTGTAAAGTGATAATGTCTGAATTTGTCACATCAAGAATGTATTTTTACACTGCATACGAAAGCAGCACGTTCACATTGCTCTCACCAAGCACATGCAGAAAGAGTGTCTACGGCACCATGCCAAAGTCCGTTTAATGAAAGTCATGTCACTCGGCGGCCTTTCGGACAGCTATTTACGTCATAGCAAGAGCGCCTCCAGGCAGCTATTTAGCATTGCATTTCTTCCAATTTATTGCAATCGCAGTGGCGCACCTTGTTAATGCAGATTATCTTTGGCCTTTCCCATTGAGTGCTGGTGTTTGTGTTACGCACTGTACATTTACTTCCATTACAGCAATTGCATTACGTTTTGCATTACTTTATTTTAGATTCTCTGATGCGCAAAACCTCTTAAAAAGCCTATTTTTACTGGCATGTTGATGAACCAGGGTGTCCGCGGGGTCTTAAAAAGTATTGTAAGTTGAGAGAGAGAGAGAGAGAGAGGGGGGCGCATGCTTTATTAATGCCGCAAACATGTCGGCAGTGTGTGGAGAATTTTTATGTGTCAGAGAAAGACACAGCACAGAACTTGCCGCGCTGAAGTAAATTTCTGAATGAAAGTGTCTTTACCGGTCGGTAACTTGTGTACTTCAGACTGGAGCAGGCGGTCTGACAGTAGCCCTGCTGCTCTCGACATCCTTTGACATCATACAGTGGTCGCGTACACACAGTTCCCTGTACTAAACAACGTGTTAAAGTATGTTCTGTGCATCCCGGCCGCGTGTGCACCACCTGAGAGAACAGTGAGCTTTTGTGGGCGGAGTTTGGAGGAGAGACGTGAACTGAAATGGTTGTCAGTCAGAATTGCTTGCATTGGATGTTTTTTTCTTTAAATCATTTTGCAGTGTAGCCAATAATAATCCAACAGTTTTCGTTTATTCACAGTTTTAGCTTATAATGTTGAGGGACACTTGTTGTACAGTACATTCTTTCAGCAGTCAGTTATAGGCCTATTATAGGCTATTCAAGAAGGGAGAGGGCTCAAATTTTGTTTTAATTTAGCCTACTGCTGTTGTAAAAAACAGCATATACTGGGTTAGGTATGTTTTGATGCTGGTTTGACCAGTTTAAACCAGCTAAGGACCAGCACATGGCCATTTTAAACCAGCACATGACTAGCTTAAACCAGCATCAAAACATACCAAACCAGCATATGCTGTTTTTTTCAACAGGGACTTGTTCACATTTTTACCATTCAGTTTATGCAATAGTGAAAAAATTGTCTAAATAAATAGAAGAAATAGGAAAAGCCATGTTCGGTATTCGGCCAAGTGTTTCATTTTTATTCGGCTTCGGCCAAGAATTTTCACTTCCGTGCATCCCTAGTCCAAAGAGGTCATATGCTAAAGTTTGCCTGAATTTAATCATTGAGTAGGTAGGCGAATAGTGGGAGGTCCATTTACACCCGGTTGTTAAACAACACGGTTTGAGGATAAAGAGTTGGAACCATGGCTGAGGGCCGTCTCTGGGATTAACCGTGAGGTGTACTGCTCTGTGTGTCGGAAGGCGTTTAGCATAGCCTCGTTTCTCTTTCTAATAAACCTTGCATTGGGTTAGTCACTCAATTAATTCTCTTGTGCTTCGTTCCCACCCTTCTAAATTATGTTTAATTAATAAGGAGTTATTACAAACTAATATCTAATAGATATGTGCTATCTCACAATCATTATATAGTAAATGTAAGTTCAAGTGTCGCCAATGTAACCAATTAAAACAAAAAAGTGGCGATGAGGTCTTAAAATATATGGAAAGAGTCTTGAAAAAGGTCTTAAAAAGTATTAAATTTAGCTCCATGATTCCTGTATATACCCTGTGAACAGTAAACCAAAAACTGCTGTGAGGTGCCAGTGTAAATCTTCTTCCTGTGGTTTGCCTTGGTATTAGCTTGGATTTTGTAGTAACTGCAATTTTGACAAAGAAGTTTTTCTGAAACGGGACAAAATTGAACCAGGAGACTTTGTTACAAGACAGAATAGATGTCACAAAGCCCATTTCAAGCCTTAATTAAATTTTGAATTAATGTGTAGTTTCTGCGCTTTGCCTTTAGACTCAGTATTGGTTAGTGTAAAGATTGTATCATATTCAGGGGCGCACATAAGTTTTTCTATCTGGTTCTCAAGAAAGCACCTGGAGATTCGGTTTGCTGCTCACATTGCACATAATGTGACAAATTATATTTACAGTACCTATTAAAAATAAAAGTAAAAAAGTAGTTACTTTTTAATGAACAATAAACAAAATAATAATATATTTATATTTCTTTAAAGTACACTTAAAATACAATGGTAATGTATTTCTTCTTGTTTTTCTTTTTACATTAGTAAATATTAATTTTCAACACCAATTTTGAAACCTAAAACGACAACCTTTTTGGTTTTTGGCAGGTTGCTGGGAAGTGCACTTGCAAACGCACATGGCGAGTGTCAAGTTTAAACAGCTTGTCCTTTTAGAAAGTTTAAGAGAAGCTGTGTTTTGGTAGACGTGCATCGCAGCTCCAGACATTCACAGAGGCTGCGCGTGCCGCGTGCTTCTCTAGTAACAAAAGCAGAACCAACAAATGCGGAGCTACCAATACTCCGTTTTTCATCATTTACACACAGGTCCCGTTTATCACACGAGATATCAGTATATTTGGCAGCATTCAGTACAAACGGAAATCTTATCCAGTATTACATTTAGTCGGTCTAAAACAGTGATTGTGCATCAAAAGGTTTCAACCATGTCAGTACGCAAATGAGCGTTCTAAACTTATTTACAGAGCGCATTTTTTAATTTTGGTCGCGCATGCGCACCTGCGCACCACTTATGTGCATCCCTGATCATATTGGATTGAGCTAGTGGGTCATTTTCTAGGTAGTATATTTGGATAAAACGTTTGTCATTGAAATCATGCACATTGTCATGTACATTTAGACCGCAAATATAGGACCAGAAAACAATGATGATACTCTATTTTGGACAACCCCTGAATAGAATGTGAACAGTGGGGAAATACTAGGTGATACCATTTTGCCTTTAATACAGCTTCAAACCTTTTCTCAACAGGGCTTCAGACTGTGACCAGATGGTCGCTTTTTGAGTTCATCAGTGTGTGTATGATTGTGAGAGAGACGGGGTGAGGGTCCTGGAGTGGTCAGTCAACTGTACATGCCTATCACGTCATCTACACTCGTCAAGTCTATGGTCGGATATAGCTGTGCTATATGACAGAATTGAGTACTGAAGGAAGTTCTCTTTCAGGTTCTCTTACGCTGACAAATGCAAACAAGATTGTCAAAGCACACAGGGTTGCAGGTGGATTTAAGGTGTGCATCAAAATTTTCTGTAAGGTGCTACAGTGCTTCTAGTAAACAGTTAAGTTAGTCTGGAGCCCTGCTCAGTAAATTCATACAACTGTTGAATAGCATTTAATGTAATGATGTCCCATTAATCTATCAAAACACCTTCCAGTAGCCTCAGAGAGGGAATCTGTTTCTCACCAAACAGTCGGCTGTTAATGTTACACACGCTTCTGCTTAATGGCCTCCCACCATTTGACCCCTTTGGATAGGTGCTCATTTCACCAGTTTCTTGTACTTACCACTGCTGAACAAAACCTGTTCTCGTTGTAAACCTTGTTTCGGCATGCAACCAGACAATATACAGTAACAAAATGTGTTAACTGCAATGTTTGCTTTTCCACAGAACATGCCTGCAAACGAGCCGCTTTTCTGCGAAATTCGACGTTTTGAATCCAAATATGCCATTCTTGTCAATCGTATAGATCCGAAGAATTTTACCCATAGTGGGAGGGGGGTCCTTGGTGATTTATAAAATGTAAGTCCTCGGGTGCTATATTTTGAACATTCAAAACACAGATACGGGCAACATCATAGCATCAGGCGCTGATGCGACAGGAAAAGCATGTTTTAAATGTCGTTTTTGCACCCGTGAAAAGCATTGCTGAAAGGGACGAACGCAAAGTGTCGTCTCTGATAAAGAGAAAATGGCATTGATATTTATTATTCAGTTCACCCGTGTGATCTTTTATAATTCGCTATGTTCAGCACTTATCTGGCTAATATGTAATATATATCATGCATAAACTGAAGTTATTTGTTTACCTTTGAAATTATTCTTTCTATTTTTATTCATGTTTCTTATTTATATATTTGTATTATATTGCATTTTGAATTTAATATGGCAATGAAATGTACTAAATGGGTTTAGTTTTCACAGATATTAATGTATGCAATTTCAGCAATAAAAACATTAATTGTTCTAAAAAGGAAACAAATTAGTTGTTTTACTCATTTTAAGAGACATGTCTTATTTTCTCTTGTATATTTAGTATTGCTTTTTAATAAATAAAAAGTATTTATTATCCGAATACCCGATTAATCGATGGAAAAATCAGTAGAATACTCGATTAGTAATAATCGAAACAATCGATAGCTGCTGCCCTAGTAATATACACTCACCTAAAGGATTATTAGGAACACCATACTAATACGGTGTTTGACCCCCTTTCGCCTTCAGAACTGCCTTAATTCTACGTGGCATTGATTCAACAAGGTGCTGAAAGCATTCTTTAGAAATGTTGGCCCATATTGATAGGATAGCATCTTGCAGTTGATGGAGATTTGTGGGATGCACATCCAGGGCACGAAGCTCCCGTTCCACCACATCCCAAAGATGTTCTATCGGGTTGAGATCTGGTGACTGTGGGGGCCATTCTAGTACAGTGAACTCATTGTCATGTTCAAGAAACCAATTTGAAATGATTCGAGGTTTGTGACATGGTGCATTATCCTGCTGGAAGTAGCCATTAGAGGATGGGTACATGGTGGTCATAAAGGGATGGACATGGTCAGAAACAATGCTCAGGTAGGCCGTGGCATTTAAACGATGCCCAATTGGCACTAAGGGGCCTAAAGTGTGCCAAGATAACATCCCCCACACCATTACACCACCACCACCAGCCTGCACAGTGGTAACAAGGCATGATGGATACATGTTCTCATTCTGTTTACGCCAAATTCTGACTCTACCATTTGAATGTCTCAACAGAAATCGAGACTCATCAGACCAGGCAACATTTTTCCAGTCTTCAACTGTCCAATTTTGGTGAGCTCGTGCAAATTGTAGCCTCTTTTTCCTATTTGTAGTGGAGATGAGTGGTACCCGGTGGGGTCTTCTGCTGTTGTAGCCCATCTGCCTCAAGGTTGTGCGTGTTGTGGCTTCACAAATGCTTTGCTGCATACCTCGGTTGTAACGAGTGGTTATTTCAGTCAAAGTTGCTCTTCTATCAGCTTGAATCAGTCGGCCCATTCTCCTCTGACCTCTAGCATCAACAAGGCATTTTCGCCCACAGGACTGCCGCATACTGGATGTTTTTCCCTTTTCACACCATTCTTTGTAAACCCTAGAAATGGTTGTGCGTGAAAATCCCAGTAACTGAGCAGATTGTGAAATACTCAGACCGGCCCGTCTGGCACCAACAACCATGCCACGCTCAAAATTGCTTAAATCACCTTTCTTTCCCATTCTGACATTCAGTTTGGAGTTCAGGAGATTGTCTTGACCAGGACCACACCCCTAAATGCATTGAAGCAACTGCCATGTGATTGGTTGATTAGATAATTGCATTAATGAGAAATTGAACAGGTGTTCCTAATAATCCTTTAGGTGAGTGTATATTGTTCACATCATAATACGCAGAATCTGTTCTTGTCTTTGCTCTACTAGAGCCACAGCGAGCCTCAGACATTGAGTTGCAAGATTGGAGTTGGCCGGAGGGACCACCAGACCCTGCAGCACCGTCACCACTCACAGAGATCCAAGTGCCGGCCACCAAAAGGCATGTACCTGACGCAGGAGGACGTGGTGGCCATCTCTTGCAGCTCCAGCGCAGCTAACAGCGTCCTGCGTCAGCTGGATATGGAGCTTGTGTCACTCAAACGCCAGGTGTGCATTCCTAATAACACCACTACACTAGATTTCTGTGATGTTAAGCATTTTATCATTTGTGAGTGACTTTAGATCTAAACTTTAGATGACAGCATATTTGGCAGACGCTTTTATCCAAAGCGACTTACATTGCATTGTACTATACATGTTTCTAACTATGTGCAATCCCCTGGAATCGAACCCATGACCTTGGCATTGCTAGTGCCATGCTCTGACCACCGAGCCATAGGAAAGCTGTTAAAATAATTGTGCTAAAGGTAACGGCTGTAGAGTAGCGAGGTTGATTTGAATGTAAATGCATAAAAACAAGGATTTCTCTTTGACCTAATTTAGGTTCAGAATGCCAAGCAGTTGAACAGTGGACTTAAACAGAAGATTGAAGATGGAATCAATGAATACCGATTATCTGAGGTAAAACACTGAAGCCATGTATTGTGAAAGCACTACACAGTAGGGTTGCATGGTGTACTGGTGCTACGGTAGCATCGCGATGCTAAAGCTCCAATATTCCCGTGATGCCGCTCTGTTTTTTTAAGGACTCATAAAATGAGCACTTTCAACAAGTTGGTATGATTTATTAGGGTCTTCATGAAATGTCTGGAACATATTTTGCGTAAAAACACTCTATGGCTGTGTAAACAAAACCCTTTTTGCCTCGTCAAAAACAGCTATGCTCACAGCAACCCGTTTTGTGCATGTCTCTTTAACTGATAATGAGTTACAGCGAACCCCTTTCTGTTTACATGCTGCTGTCAAACCTTCGCTACTTGTGCTACTCTGTTCCAGTGCACCCAAAAAGTGAATGCCCGCTGGACAACAGATGAGCAGCTCTTAGCAGTACAAGGTGAATAAAGTTCACAGGTATCAGTTTCACCTGTGTTCACATCTAACATGTAATTCATGATGTGACCTTTAACCAGGTGTACGAAAATATGGCAAAGACTTCCAGGCTATTGCTGATGTGATTGGGAATAAAACAGTGGGGCAGGTGAAGAATTTCTTTGTAAACTATCGTCGGCGGTTTAACCTGGATGAAGTTCTTCAAGAGTGGGAGGCCGAACAGGGAAGTGCAAACGGTGAGAGAGTCACATGTGCTGAAGATGGCAAGAACAGCAGCAGCTCGTCAGGAAAAAGTACAGATGAGGAGGATGAGGTGAGGACGCTCTTATGTCTCAACCTGAAGCATATATACAACAGCTTACTCAGTTGTTTTATTTAAAATTAGCTTCATGCTCATGTAATACAAATAATTATGTTATTCATGTGAGACACAAGTCTCAACTTCAGGACCGCTAAAGGTTGTAACACGTTAGGGACATTCGTGAATAAAAACACGCTTTTTCGAATTCTATAGATTCTCTGTAATAGTGTCCATAGTGTCCATGCACAGTGTTCTATGCACGTTTGGAAAGAAAATAACACGTGTATAATAACAAATCAAGCTATTTTCATTTGCTGATTTGCAATTGCCAATGGGCGCATCTGATGCGGCGACACGTTGTATATTGGTCCATTTGTTAATTATTAAATAGATAATTTTATTATATTATCATTCACACCAATTAATTTTAACAAAGCTACTAGGCTTTTATTTAAACTTAGAAACCTTTTATTCAGCTGAGAAAGCTGTCGTTGTGTGTTGTATTTGCACACCGTCATGCCTATATGCCACTGCAGAGGCATTTAGTATTCATGTAAACTAACTTGATTATTTGATCGTTAATTTAAATTAAGATCAATTATGGAAATTTGGCTAAATTGACATCCCTAGAAGACATGTACATAACATCTTCATGGAACATGATCTTTACTTAATTAATATCCTAATAATTTTCACCCACACAATGTATTGTTGGCTTTTGCTACAAATATACCCGTGCTACTTATGACTGGTTTTGTTGTTCAGGGTCACAAATGAAGGACGATTGGCATTATATGAATATATTGAAGGATGTAACACCATAAGATCATCATTTTAATAATTGCACATTTAATCACCAAATGAATGTAGAAACAACATAAAGATCGTCTATTCTTTAATATTTCTTCAATGCCATCATTTTATGAATGAAAACCTGCATCACTTATGTTAGTACTACTACTGATGATGTCTCTAGGAAGTTATTTCTATAAAATGTTAACATTAATTATTACCATTCGACATTGAAGTATAAAAATAAACTTAGCTCTGTATACTGTGGTAGGCTATATGAGACCAGTTTTCTTTTATTGCACTTATGCTTTTTGTTGTCCTTATGTTGTTCCAATTGCTTCCATTGTTTCCCTCATCTGTAAGTCGCTTTGGATAAAAGCGTCTGCTAAATGACAAAATGTAAATGTAATTGAGAGATCTTTCAATTTTAACTATTAACTATTATTCATTAGACTTGAAAAAACTTTTAATTTAAGTGAAATTTAAACTATCTTTACAAGCTTCTGTGCCCTTTTTACCTAATACTGAAAGTTCTCAAACACTTAACAGTCTTGGCTGCTAAATTCTACATTAAATACAGATTAATTCTGATTAAAGCTACAAAACACATCCAATTCTTCTGTTCTTTTGTTATTTCATTAACATTAGCAACAGAAGCCACAGCAGCAGGTTTCAGAATGCTGACGCATTCCCCATTTTCATGCACCCATTTAAGATTTTATTTAATTCGTAGAAGTTTGTGCTTATGAAGATACTCGACAAGGCATAATCTTTTGTGTTTTTGTTTTTTTGAAGCATGAAAGAAACAACACTTTGTAGTTTTTTGATCTTAAAATAATGTCTCTAAAATTATTTCAGTGGTAGAACAACTCTTTACCGGACAAGTTCTGTGTTCGAGTCGGTACGCACAGTGCTGCCCATCCCCTGCCTGCGAAAGAGTGTGACATGGTTTCCAAATGTTTCTGCATTCGACGGTTCCATCAGCTTAGTAAACAAATTAACGTGTATTGCGCTGCTCACGGGGAAGCTTATACAGCGACATTATTTACAACACTGGTAACAGACAATTGCGCTTATCAACCACGTTGGGGAACCCGTGAGCAAAAGTTCTATAGTGTGGCTTTAATTCTAGTGCGCTGTCTGCATGCATTTGCATGAATAAGAGCGTGATCATATAATGTAATGCTAGCCAAAGGATGACAAAAAAATTGGATGCTGCGTTAATTGCATTAAATATTTTTCTGAACAAATTAATTGCATGCATTAATGCGTTATTTTTTTACAGCACTTTATGCTGTTGTTTTGCGAATACTATGAAAAATAAACCCCTTGCTTTGTAAATAAAGACGTGTCTGTTAAATTACAATTTAATTAGATTATAACATTCTCGATTAATGAGCCTCTTTTTTCAGTCATTATCCCCACTTTCCTTTAAGCATATTTTATTAAACAAATAATACCATTTTAGAAATTTGAGGGTGAGTAAATGATAAGAATGTGTGCAATGTGTGATTGATTTTCATTTTCACTGTACTGTTTTCATTAGGGTCAGGTAACTCCAGCCTCTGGTCCATCTCCTGTAGCCACATCATCAGCAGGCAGCAGCTCCGCCTCTCTGAATCAGCCTCCACCCCTGCTGCGTCCATCCCTTCCTGCCACCCCGGCGTTACACCGCCAGCCTCCACCTCTGCAGCAGCAAGCTCGCTTTCTTCAGCCCCGTCCGGCCCTCAACCAGCCCCCGCCGCTCATTCGACCATCCAACCCGCTGCCTCCGCGACTGAACCCCAGACCCCCTGCACCAGTGTCCAGCTCTGCCGGTGCAGTATCAGGCCAGCAGCCGCCCTCTCTGGTGGGCATCCAGTCTGAAACGCATCGTCCTCTTTGCACTGATGCCTGAGAAGTGCTCATCGTAAATACAAGAAAAACTCTTTTACACTGTATATATTAGGTTTAGCTGAACTGCTTCTATTTATTTAAATGACTTATAACAGATTTAATTTTACATTTTGTAATCATGTTGTAATGATGAAAAACATGGTGAAGAAAAATTGTGAATTTTTAGCACTTTTGCCAGTTATTACTGGTGTCCAGTGGATTTCAATTGTAATGCCAATCCTCTGTTTTTGTTTTTCTGTGTTTAATGTGCTTGTTTGCCAATCCTGATTACTTAATACTTTGTTTGAATTCTTGGTGCTATCAACCGATGGTTCATCTCCAGTTCTCTTGTCATCAAAGTGCTCTTAACAAATATGAATCACTTTTGAACAAGTCATTTTCTCATGGCCATACATCTGAACACAACAGAAAAACACCTGAGCTCATGCAGTGCACATAAAAAAAACTTGTGTTTGTCAGAAGTCAAGATGCTATTAGAGTCAATAAGATAAATAAATAGGTGAACTTCTGTTATTGTTGTTTATCATGAATTTACCTACTGTTGTCCAAAGGTGCGCAATTATGTTGTATGTGTTCAGACAAACAGCTACACCTCTTCCTGTTACACGCAATACACCTGGGTCCTGCTACAGTACTTCAACATTTCCTCTCGTTTAAAACCCCTTTTCACACATGAAATCTGCTGATCTTCGGTTTCCATTTTATGGATCTTTGTGACAGAAAGTGAAACGTTTTATTATGTAGTTATTTGTCAGATAAAATCTGATGGATGCATTGAGTTGCACTGCAACTAAACAAAACCTGTAACTTTATAGGCAAATCATATGATTGACGAAGTGAAGTTGCCATTTAAATGTTCGGCCACATATTTTGTTTTTACAAAACCTTGAATATGAAACTATTGTTTTAAATGATTGTAGTGATGTATTTTAATGAATTTGCTAAACGGTGGATTTATCTGGAGCTGCATGCAGTGATGTCAAATCTGTAACATTACATTATCATTTCAATATATATTTTTTTCCTGTGTAAATCATGGCACTTGGAGAAAAAAACGTTTCAAAGCATTTCTCTATCGATTTCTCATAACTAATTTTGGGATGATGTATAATTTTTTCTGTTCTATGATAAAGTTTCCCTGTGTGCTGACATGAAGCATGATCGTAAATGTGTCTTTCAGTCATGACGTGTTAAACACACAACACTCATTTTTCGCTCTTTAATTGCTGGGTCAGCTTCGAAATTAAAACGAGAAGCAGCAGATCCACTTTAACACGCGATGTTTTAACTTTCTGGGAAATAAAACTTCCTGTGAATCACTTTCCGTTCAGCGGAGTCTTTGCTTATAAATATTCATTAGCCCATGCTGCCGTTGCCTTGTAACATCGTGGTATTGATTGAGGGAAACTTTAATATTCATGAACCAAGCGTGAACTGTAATGTGATTGGTCATTTGAATTTCCGCTCCTTTTAATCGCTTCGGCATCGCGCGCTGCTCGGAGCGGCTGTCAAAGGATGTTTTTACGTCCATTCAGTGCGGAAACGCCTCAATTTACAGCACTTTAAACAAACGGAAAACGACGCCATCAACCCGCAGGTATGTAGCCACCCTAACTGCATTTTAAAATTGCGTGTTGCGAATATTACTGCAAATAATGTATAGTGAAAGTAAATGTCATGTGAAGTGCGTGACTATGGAGTTTGTGGACAGTCTTTAGTCTCGAGCAGCTGGTGTAATTGTACATGATTATAAAATTATAAATAAAAAGAGCTTAGAATTGACTTGATGGTGTCTTCCAAGCACTGGGGATTCCCCGTGTTCTGCAATCGCATACACAGGAACAGACCTGCGTGTGTGCGTTACTGCCTTATTTTGAGGACGAGCGGGAACAGCCTCAGCTTGTACGCTGCTTCATTGCGAGCATCGTCGTGTGTGCATTACTGCTTTATTACGAGCGGGAACGGACCTCAGCGTGCGCAGGCGAAATTAAAAATGAAACGTGTTGCAGATATATATATTGTAACAAAACAAACAAACAAAAAAACACATTAAGACACACACTAAATACACACTTCACGTGGACGCTACACAGCCCTGTCAGCCACATAACCCAGCTAGCACATGCACGTCTGCTAAAGATATGATTTCCTGAAAACATCTGCTGTGTAAAAACATCAAACATCTAAGAAAGAGCAGTTTTAGAAATATTCTAAATGATAAACATCTTACAGACATCTTCAAAAAAACTCTATATATGACATCTGACAGCAGACGTCTCAGAGACGTATTGACTGATATGAGCAAATCAGAAAAAAATCTTGCAGATTACACATCAAATAGATGTCTCCCAGATCAGGGACGGATTATGACTTCAAAGGGCCCCGGGGCCAGTTACCTCCAAGGCCCCCCCTCCCATAATTTTTCCGTTCTTTCCCTTAGCTGCGCATTCACAGTTATAGAAAGTGAAAGTTAAGATGATCGTGAGTATTCAAACCGTTCTCGCTCTGCGTCAAATGCCTGGGTTAAGGTCTTTGCACATACAGTCCGAATTTTTCGTATGCGTTTTTTCGTATTTGCCTCTCGTTTGTACGGTGTCTCTGAATTGTTAAAAAAGGCCACTCAAAATGCTTGACGGTTGCGAAAAACGCATAAAATCGAACCCGGTCCGAATTTTTTTATGACGGACGAAAATATCGGAGGCAGTGTGTAAATGTGATTGACACAACGTGAGGTCGTATTTATTTTTTAACGTGCGGAAATTTCGGACGCAAATATCGGACTCAATGTGCAATGGGCTTTACACTAAAAATAATCTGTACAGGATTTACAGAAGCCTAATATAAAATGCACAACAAAAAATCAAGAACCCAATTAAGGCATATGAAGCACACGTTTTTAATTAACGGTCAAATATACACATATTTAATGCATCACAAATAATAAATGATTTGTCGCCATAAAGACTCCCTGTGACACATGCCTCTAAACATCCAATCATCATGCAAAAGATCTTAAGAAAACCTACAATTACAAATACATTTTTTGGTGGCCCTGACCAGGGCCGTGCAAAGACCTTTAAAGGGGCAGGTGCTCAAAGTATAAAAGGGGCACATGGAACAAGGCTTTAAATATGGCTGTGCTCAAAACATCAATACAGCAATACTGTATGTCGCGATGCATTCCTTGCTGATACGTGTATCAATACGGATGCTTCTGTAATTGATAAAGCAGCAAATGCCATTAAGAATTCAGAGGCCCCTGGGCACAAGTGTCTTATGGACCTCCCCATACACACACGTGTTCACAATAAAGTTTTAAATTAGCCTATAGGGTATTATGTGTAGGAAACACCTATATCTTATTCAGGATTACATTGCCAAGTTACAAACTATGATCACAACCTAAGGACAATATCAACACCTGTACACATTCTCCATCATACTGGATTTACGCCATATGATTTCATCAATGCTTTTCTGGACCAGCTGCAACAATATTAAGACATTTCCCAGCATACTGTAACTCACTGGCATATTCAAGCAGCACACACTACCACACCTCTACCAAATCAGTTCTATCAGATTCTTCCATAATTCACACAAACACGTCGGATTCACAAAACTGTTTTTACTTTCTTAAGATAAATTATAGTATCAATAAGTAATAAGTGCAATTCATTTGTCATTTTTTCATCTTTGTCAATGATTATACTATAAGAGTAATTTGTCTATTTGTTAAACTTTATTTAACAAGCACCTGGTCACTCACGTTCTTATGTAAGCGTGTAATCTGTTACAGTATACGGCATTAACGAGTAGGCTATTATACAGTAAGTATACTTCTTTAGCCAATATATTACGACATTGCAAAATGTTTACATACACACAAATATGATAATGTATGTAAAAGCACTGCAGATTTCTTAATAATGAAGGCTAAATATTAAAGTAAGGCAGTTACTGATCAACATTATATCAATATAATATTAATAATTTGCAAGGAAACGTAAATGTAAAAAAATGATTACCTTTTAAGATATAAGACAACCGTGAGGGTATTTCAACTCATAGATTATGTTTTCAACAATAATGCCGTTCTCATTGACATATTTTCAGTTTCTGTTGTCAGTTCAGACTTATGGCATAACAACTCACCATAAAAAGCGGTGATTTTGGCTATATTCTTTCATACAGCCTCTGTCTGGTAACCATGTGCATATTTACTGACAAACTTTTTCATATGTATGTATCCAAACAGTCGATAACAGTGACGGGTTGTTGGAAACGCTGTTTTGTACTCATTTTATTCAGGAGTCACCTGTCATAAGGTGAATTGAATGTGCTGCTGCTTCTTCCTGCCGCTCACTGTACAGACTGATGAAGAGAGAAGGGATCCCTGCGCTGGGGAAGAGAGACCTCGCGCTCGCGGGGCTAAGGTTTATCCAAGAAGTCGCTAAATTTGTCTCTATGCGCTTCTTCTGAACAAAAGCGTGTAACTATTGTCAGAATGTCAGAACGACGTTCAAATATTGCCGCCAGAGGAAGTTATGTCAGCTTCGATGCCATTGGCTCTCCCGTGTCTCGTGACCGATTGCATCATTTCGTTGGCTTTGAACGTGAAACGGTATTGGCTCCCGCGACCGACTGCATCTAGCTGTTCCGGTTTATCTTTTGAATGGGAGCGACTTCACTTCATGTATTCACGGACAAGCACGGCATCTTCATGTAAAGTACGGCTTTGGTTTAAACAGGTCTTCGAAACGAGTTGTTTGTTATATTTTGTAATGCTTATGGTCAGTTTGTGCAATAAATACCTGTGACTGTACTTTTATTCACGTGTTGTGTTTTAAATGGCTGAGAAGTGGTTAGGGTTAGGGTTAGGGTGAGGGTGCGGTTAGGTGCTACAAAATATTTAAACCATAAATAATTATGAAATGCTAAGAATTGCACGCATCTCAGTCTGGAGCATTTAGCAAACAGTAACGCATTTCCCTGTTTGTCGAAAAGGGGTACCCTGCGCGTTCAAAAGTGACGCTGACCGAGCGTAAATACTGTATGTGACGAGTCGGGAGTGAGAATGTGTTGCCGGCAGAGAAGCACATAGCAGAATGAATATAGCGGAAAGGCTGTTATGTGAAATTTTCTTGCCCTTACCTGGGCCCCGAGCATGCATGGGCCCCTGGGCCTGTGCCCATAAGGCCCATTGGATAATCCGGCCCTGGCCATGATGCTGTTTTGAAAAAGAAACAGAACAGAAAAGACCATTCTAATGTTTAAAAGTTTTTAAATATTTTAGTTGCACATATTAACAAGTCTGGGATTAGAAATTTAAGTGAATAAAGCTAACGTTTTAACTTTAAAGTGATAGTTGACCCAAAAATTAAAATTTTGTCATCATTTACTCACCCTCAGATTATTCCAAACCTGTGTAAATGTTTTTGTTCTGTTGAACACAACAAAAGATATTTGGAAGAATGTCAGTAACCGAACAGATCAGACCCCATTTACTGCCATGGTAGGGAATATAAATATTATGGGAGTCAATGGGGGATGAGATCTGTTACTGACATTCTTCCAAATATCTTAGCTGATGTTGAGGGAGCTGCTGGGGATGTTGCTGTCTTTGCTGTTGTAGAAAAAATAGTTTTGTCATATTAAAAATATAATTCTGTTCTAACCCTCTTCTGCATTTTTTAAAATGATAATAAAAACAGCGTTGATGAGTATAATTCAGAGGATGAGAAAATAAGAATAAGGCCATGTTCAGACTTGACTTCTTTTTCGAAGCTACTAGCGTCTGTTTTACATTATAATCCTATGTAATAAACCGTGTTTTCAAAGAAAGTGCTGAGCGCTTTTTCAAACGCCAGCGCCGGCGTCTTTTTCTGCAGCTCAGAGCGTCTTTTGAGGTTGAAAAGAAGTCAAGCGTCAAGCTCCTTTTTCACAGCAAACCAATGATAGAGACCTGTCGTTTCCGTAACAACATGCGAGGAACGTGATTGGTCGAGAAGGCTCAAGCTCGAAAAAATTAAATGGCGGCCGAAACTCCCGTTGGAGGATAGTTTTGTATAAATGTAAGTTTAATTTTCACTTTCAGCAACTTCTGATTGCATTTCTAGCGAGAAATAAGTATTGTAGTTTTTAAATATGTGATTAGTTATTGCAAGATGTACTCTGTTTCTAATTCAAATAGACTTCTGTTACGCTGTCTATCTGTTTCTCTGGGCTGCCTTCGTGCCTCCGAAGTCATGGCGTTCTGCTGATATTTGTATTTTTTTACTAAAAAGGTGCCTTTGTCAACTTTTTCTTGTAAAAAAAAGTCATGTCTGAACATGGCCTAAACCTGTTTTACCAGGGTTTTGAAGGCACTCTACTGTAAATACTGTAATAATAATACTTCAAAGTGTTAATAGTTTTAGTCAAATAATGTAAAAAGACCAGAACCCTGGGCCCGTGAAACTTTTCTCCCCCAAACAGCAAACATCGATTCAAGAAGTGAACAAGCACCTTTGTTTATATATTGCTGTGTGTAGAAGTAACATTAGCTGAAGCTAACAGAGTCAGTTGTTCAGAGTCAGTTCAGAGCAGGCTACACACACAACAGCCGTGCATGCGCTCTTCACGGCATTCTTGTGAAATACTACTACTTATAATAATAATAAATACACTAATAAGTAAACAAGCACACCGCTCCCCTGAAAACACCACTTACCCGGCAGCCGCAAACAGTATGTAGGCTATCCTGGAAATGCGCTAATCTATTGAAGGCGTCTGAACGTGAGGAGTCCTCCCAGATGAGGTCGTCAGGTGAAAGGTCATCACGTGAGTCATTTATTTAGGGTTACATTTTTTTTTATTACTAATAGTTAGATTGAGCAGGCCTTCACAAAATGGCCTTTAATTACAAAAAATATATTTTTTGCCTTGACAAAAGAGCACTTTCGGCATGAAGGGCCAAAGAGGCAGGTGCTCAAGCACCCTCTGCCCCCCCTCCCCTGCACGTGCCTGGCCCTGACAAATATGCAATCCACTAGTTTCTTGTCTTCCTCGCAAAGTTATGCACCACTTCATCGAAATGTAGCTCTTTTATTTAAAGACAATCAAATAAGGCAAAAGAAAAAGTGATTTCCAACTGTCTTTCTCTCTGGCATGCATGATTTTAACTTCAAACTATAGGGAAGATGGATAATTAATTTGATATACACATGTGCAAATTTGTATGTACAAATAGCCTACTTGAATCTTCTCTCACCAAAACAAATTCCCTGAGTGTGCAATAAATAAATATGAATTTTGGAGGTATTCATACATTGTAAAATGAGTTGCTGAATCAAATTAACCATTTCATTTACATTACATTAAACTAACTGAACGGGCCATTGTGTAATTTTTAGCGACATCTTGCGGTGAAGTTGTGAATTGCAACCAACCACTCACTCCCCCCCCCCCTTTCGGAGCACTACGGATGCTGAGAGTGGATTAAGATTTTTGCCGAAGGAGATAACGTATTTATGAAATGCATTCTGTAGAGCAGTTCATCTATTTACATCTACTGGAAACAACATGGTGAATTCCATGTAAGGGGACCCGCAGTGTATGTAGATAGAATCAGCTCATTCTAAGGTAATAAAATCATAACTTCATTATGTAAGGTCTTTATACACCTCTGGACACGTAATTATGTATAATGACATTTCTGTCAATAGATCCACCAAAAAAATCTGAAAAAGCCGCCTGATTAAAGTAGTAAGTTGTCGTGTTTACATCGGTTGCAATAAGAATTCCTCATGATCGACTAAACGCTAAACTCTTAGTTGTATGTGAGGTTCACGATATAAACTCATAAACGTTGTTGCTGTTAATTTCTGACCTATTCATGAATGTACATGAATGTCTGTTAGTGTGGGGACATTTCCACACCTCTAAACATGACGCAGCACAAAACGAAACATGGTTGTTTTACCTGTCAGTCATATGGCCTCTTGGGCGGGCCTTAACCAGAGAAAGTGGCCAAAGTTCCCGCAAGACTATGAAGCCCAAGCCCTCATGCTAGTCAAGGGCGCCTGGGCACTGGTAATCCACCCCTGTCCCAGATGTATGTGTAATATCAGGGAAGCAGTGCCGGAAGTTCTGGAATGAAGTGAATGTTGTCCCATTCATGTCTGATACAGGATTCCAGCTTCTCAACCGTTCTGGGTAATTTTGTATTGAAGAACAAACCAGACCATTCTAATAAAGAAATTTTAATGGAATTTGCCAATTCATAAGCTACTCTGGTATAAGCAGTCTCCCGGTGAGCAAGCCAAGACGACAATGATTGACCGTTAGTTTCACTATGAGTATTATGCCAGTAAACTGCTTATGGATCCAACACAACATGAGTCGGTGTTACAATATGTGTGTACAAATTGTAAAACAATTTCAGAATAATTGTAAGACACTGTTATGGTACGGAACTACAGATCCCAGAATGTAATGTGGCAAGCAGGAGGAGTCAGGAGTATGACGGAACTACGGAAGGCAATTTAGCCGGACACAGGTGAAAGCAAGAAAAGGAAGGCAAGCGAGGAAGCTGGGGCTGAAAATTGAGAAGCCGAAAAGAGAAGTGAAAGGTGTGATCGTGGGAGCGTTAGAGAAAACCGCTAAAGTATGTGAGCTATGTTACCACTACTCGGTTGTACTGTTACCATCTGGATCTCTATAGTCCCGGTAACCGTCTTTTTCTTTGTTTGGAGTTTGAATTACCTGGAAGCGATTCAGAAGTGGAAAAGGCTGTGCAGACCAACCGTCGACAAAGGTTAACTAAGCTGGAGTTACCTTGTCCCGGGAGTTCGCTGGTTGCATCGAGGACGAGTGTTTGGATGATTCGCTACAACGCTTGATAGTCATCGAGTTTGCACCACGAGAAACTGGAATACTGCAATCCTGAGTGAGTTATGCTTTGGGGCTTAACCCGACTGCCATTTCATTGATTACACTCCAGACTCAAGGTAGGCCTAGAACAAATAGTCTTGCCAAAGAAGCCTTTAAGTGCATCTGACTCTCTTTTAAGAAGAAGTGAGTTGACATTGAATATTCACCTTACACTACAAACATGACACACACACACTCACTCATGTTCAAATAATTCACATATTACGTTGACTATTGATGAACTGTGAATTATCTGCTGAATTGATTATTGATGATATTTTATGATATTTGAAGGCTTGAGTCCATATTTCGACTTAATTGAAAAGATAAAGAATATTCAGACTACTAAACCAGTGCTGGTATTACTTGTGTTTATGTTTAGTGTATTTTGGGTATTGTTCTGTGGAAAGCGATCGCTAACCTGGCTTAAAAAAACAGATCGCTACGTCACTGAATTCAACCCGAACAGGGACCAGAGCAAATGTAATTGAATAATTGAGTTGATGTTTGAGTAATTTAATGTTAAACTTTAAATCGGAACGTGAACATTTGAATGAACTGAATTGAAGCGCAAATGCTTTGATTGAATTGTGTGCTGGGAAAAATTGGTTTATTTTGTGTAATGATTGAATGTGATTAGTATTTTGTGCAGGAATAATTGTTACTTGTATTGCATCACACTTACTGATAACATATACATATCCTTATATTATACAGTACTTAATGGCACACACCTCATCAACTTTTGTGGACATAGAAGTTCCAGATGTGGACACTCCAGTATGCAGGTCTGGTCTACAACCTCAGGTGTCAAATTATTCATTTACCCCTAATCAATCCACTACAGTGCAAACCGGAACCCATGTACAATTTAACCCAAACCATTCACCTGATGTGTCCATACATCCTTTAATGTGGAATGAACACAGAGATTATATGCAACTATACACATCTAACTCTGAAGAGATATCAGGAAGTAACTCTCAAGTAGTGTCAGGAAATCGTCTTGGTTACGGATGTAACCTCAGTTCCCTGATGGAGGGAACGAGACGTTGTGTCGAACCGACAGATTGGGGTTTGTCTTGAGAACCTATCATCTTCTGAGTATTTTGAAAAGGCCAATGAAAATTGGCGAATGAAATTTGCATGCCATGTAAAAGGGAAGCCGGCGTGCTCATTCATTCACCGTTTGGTCTGAGGAGCCTGAGAGCATCCCCCCGACCGCTGGGGTGGGCGGCCAGTGTTGTGGCATGAGGACACAACCAGGTTGTGTCACAACTGAGGTTGTGACACAACCACAACCTCAGTTCCCTCCATCAGGGAACTGAGGTTACATCCGTAACCAAGACGTTCCCTTTCTGTTGGTCTCTCGACGTTGTGTCGAACTGACAGATTTGGGTTCCTATGGAAAACGCCACAGCGCTGACTCATGGGAAGAAAGTGCGGACAGGAGTTAACCGCAAGGTGGGAGTCCACCTGGGGAGGTCATGGGTTGCCAAGGTGGGAACCATTCATGAGGATACATCAGACGGAACAGCCCACGGAGGGGGGGTTACCACGTCTGGAGCACTAGGTACGGTTAGAGCTATGTGGCAGATAACTCAACTGTTCCCCGGCCTAAGGGGCAGGGCTGCTCTGCCCAGCCTGCCCCGAGGAAGGTGCTTAGTGATGGATGGAATGCCTGTTCTTTACCCAGTGGGGAAAGAAGGGAGGCGTAATAGCCGCTGATCCCCTAGAGGAAGGGGGAAGGGCTTTCGCAGGCGTACGCCCTACCGGCTGCCGGTCCTACACGGTGCCCTGCAGGACGCGGGCTGACGTCGGTTCCACGCGTAGGTATTAGAACCTCACGGAGTTGTTGGGCCTAGCCCAACCCGCAGCTCTGCAGATGTCTGCCAGAGGGGCCCTGAGCCAGTGCCCATGAGGAGTGTGCCTCACTCCCAATGGGCAGGAGCGATTTTGAGATCGGTATGCCATAACGACGGCATACACGATCCAGTGCGCCAGCCTCTGTTTGGAGACAGCCCTCCCTTCTGCTGACCTCCAAAACAGACAAAGAGCTGCTCAGAGCTTCTGAAGCTCAGCATGCGGTCCAAGTAGAGGCGCAGTGCACGTACTGGACACAACACGGATGGGGTTGGGTCTTCCTCCCCGGTGGGGAACGCCTATGTCGCAAGAGGGTAGGGAGCGCGGATGAGGTGGTCGCCTTCTCGCGCCCCTTGGGAACCTAATGACCAGGTCGTGCTGTCCCAGAGGCTTCCCAGTAACTGGGTCGTGATGAGCGGCCGTAGCGGCTACATACACTCCCAGTGTGGAGGGGGGAGAGGTTACTCCCCAGTCTCTCTTGAGGAAGGGACAGCCCGTTCCCGATCGAGCAACTCCGCGGGTCTTCTCGCCGAGAAGAGCACCAGGACGAGAAGAGGCGCCGCTTATGATACAAAATATTATATACAAAATACAGATAATCAACTGTTACGACTCGGATTGCTAAATATTAGATCTCTCTCTAATAAAGCACTTTTTGTTAACGATATGATAACAGATCATAAAATAGACATGCTCTGTTTGACAGAAACATGGCTAAAACCAGATGATTATATTGCTTTAAATGAATCTGTCCCCCAAGATTATTATTATAAACACGAGCCTCGTCTAAAAGGCAGAGGGGGAGGTGTCGCAGCACTTTACAATAACTCTCTTAGCATTTCCCAGAAGTCGAACTCTAAATATAATTCTTTTGAAGTCATGGTTCTTCATGTTTCAACACCTAATACTAAAGATAAAACACTTTTTAAATTGATTCTAGCTATTGTATATAGGCCTCCAGGGCACCACACAGATTTTATTAAAGAATTTGGTGGGTTCTTATCAGAACTAGTACTGGCCGCAGATAGACTCCTTGTCGTTGGTGACTTTAACATCCACGTAGATAACGTTACAGATGCCTTAGGAATGGCTTTCAAAGACACTCTTAACTCCATGGGCTTAGTCAAATGTGTCAGGACCCACTCACCTTCGTAATCATACTTTAGATTTAATACTGTCTTACGGTATAAATGTGGACGACGTTAAAATCCTTCAGCAGAGTGAAGACATTTCGGATCATTATCTGGTATTATGTTTGCTTCACTGGCCTACGGCTGCAAATAAAACTCATTGTTACAAATATGGTAGAACAATAACTTCAACTACCAAAGATGCGTTTCTCGATAATCTGCCCGAATTGTCTCAAATCATGAGAAATAACGTTGAAGATCTTGACATTACCACTGAAAATTTTAATTCCACCTTCTCGGTAACGCTAGACAAAGTTGCTCCACTACGTTTAAAGAAGATTAAAAATGGCAGCCCCACACCGTGGTATAATGAACACACTCAGGCTCTAAAGAAAGCGGCCCGAAAAATGGAGCGCAACTTTAAGAAAACTAAATTAGAGGTATTTCGTACAGCATGGAAGGATAGTATTCGAAAATACAGGAAAGCCCTAAAACTTCTAGATCCGCCTACTTTTCATCACTAATAGAAGAAAACCAGCACAACCCTAGGTTTTTATTTAACACGGTGGCTAAATTAACAAAAAATAAATCGTCAGTGACTTCTGATCCTGTATATCAGCATAGCAGTGATGAATTTATGAACTACTTCACATATAAAATCCAAGATATTAGAGAAAAAATTATAACAATGCAATCAGAAGTGAAACCCGCTGAACAAACTAACTACAGCGCCCTTAAGGAGAAAATGCAATTATTTTATACCGTAGATCAAGATGAGCTGTCTAAAATTATTAGATCATCTAAATCAACAACATGCATACTAGACCCTATACCTACAAATCTACTGAAAGAGATGCTCCCAGAAATTATAGATCCTCTTCTTGGTATTATTAACTCATCTCTGACATTAGGACATGTGCCTAAAGCATATAAGGTGGCTGTTATAAGGCCCCTTGTCAAAAAACCCCAACTCGACCCTAGAGAACTAAGGAACTACAGGCCTATATCGAATCTACCTTTCATATCTAAAGTTCTGGAAAAAGTAGTTTCAACTCAATTATGCTCCTTCCTCCAAAGGAATGACATCAATGAAGAATTCCAGTCTGGATTTAGAGCATGTCACAGTACAGAGACTGCTTTGATCAGAGTTACAAATGATCTGCTATTGGCGTCTGACCGAGGTTGTATCTCGTTATTGGTGCTGCTAGACCTTAGTGCTGCATTCGATACCATTGACCACAGCACACTCCTACATAGACTCGAAAATTATGTCGGCATTAAGGGAATAGCTTTGAAATGGTTTAAATCTTATTTATCCGACCGTTTTCAATTTGTAGCAATAAACAATGAGGTGTCACGCAAATCGCAAGTCCAGTACGGTGTACCACAGGGCTCAGTCTTAGGGCCTCTGCTCTTCGCATTATACATGCTACCTCTAGGAGATATAATAAAGCGACACGGAGTTAGCTTTCACTGTTATGCTGATGATACTCAACTTTATATTTCCTCGAAGCCTCATGAAACACAGCAGTTCCATCGAATAATGGAATGCATAGTCGATATAAAAAACTGGATGAGTAACAACTTTTTATTACTGAACTCGGACAAAACGGAAGTGTTACTTATTGGACCGAAAACTGCTATAAGTAACAACCAAGAATACTGTTTAACTATTGACGGATGTTCCATAAAACCCTCGTCGTCAGCAAAGAATCTTGGCGTTCTATTCGATAGTAATCTGTCATTTGAGAGCCACGTCGCCAACACCTGTAAAATTGCGTTTTTCCATTTTAAGAATATATCTAAACTACGTCATATGCTGTCAATTCAGATGCAGAGAAGTTAATTCATGCATTCATGACATCAAGACTAGATTACTGTAATGCACTGTTAGGTGGTTGCCCTGCAGGCTTATTACAAAAACTCCAATTGGTCCAAAACGCGGCAGCTCGAGTTCTTACACGTACAAAAAAGTATGAACATATTAGCCCGGTTCTGTCAACCTTGCACTGGTTACCTATAAAGCATCGCGTTAACTTTAAAATCTTGCTTATTACCTATAAAGCCTTACATGGTTTAGCTCCTCAGTACTTGAATGAACTCCTTTTGTATTACAGTCCTTCACGTGCATTACGCTCTCAGGCGTCCTGTCAGTTGGTAATACCTAGAATTTCAAAATCAAGTGCAGGTGGTAGATCCTTTTCCTATCTAGCGCCTAAACTTTGGAATAGTCTTCCCTGCACTGTCCGGGAGGCAGACACACTCTGTCAGTTTAAATCTAGACTAAAGACGCATCTTTTTAATCTTGCATACACTACTCTTCCATAATATAAATCTTAGAGGGTTTAGGCTGCATTAGTTAGATCAACCGGAACCAAAAACACAACTGATGTACTTGTTGCATCAAAGAGTACAGAACAGTACTCTACTCTCAGCCAGTCTTGTCTCATTGTTCCAAGGTTACCACAGCGAGCAGGATGCAGTTCATGGCCTGACCTGATGGTAGAGCGGAGAATGGGAAGTGGGGACCTGACAAGAGCTGAGATGATAGAGCTGGATAAAGAAGGACGCGGTCTCTTGACATGTCTTCACCACAAAATTTCAAATGCTATTAGATTATTAATGATAATCTTAAACTATAATTTATTTTATTATTAAGTTTATTTATTTTATTTAGCCTTGTTGTGCAAGTTCTCTGGAGCTTGTGCAGAGGCAGCAGCTTTTGCCAGAGGGGAACTGGAATCCCCTGGTTGGGCCTGGGTTCTCCTGAGGTTTTTTTTCTCGATTAGAGTTTTGGGTTCCTCGCCACCGTTTGCATACTGTTTTTGCACTATCTGCCTGACCGGGGGGCTGCTTTAGAATTTTAAAGTTTTACTTAATTAATATTGCAAATAGGAATTTATAGTCTGTTATATTTGACCTGTGCTTCTCTCTCCTTTATCCTAAATGTGTGCTCTCACTGAGCGTGTGTGTGTGTGTGTCGTACTTGTCTGTGTACGTACGTGTGTGTGTGCGTGCGCATCCGTGTGTGTGTGTGTGTCTCTATGTCTATGTGTGTTAGTACGTGTGCATATTGTGTGTGTGGAGTGTTTTGTATGTGGGTATGTCTGTCTTTTGTGTTTTCAACCTTTTCTTGTTTTTGCAGGTACAACTTTAATTATTTTGCTTATAGTCAATATGTCTCATGTACAGCTGCTTTGTAACAATGAAAATTGTAAAAGCGCTATATAAATAAAGTTGAGTTGAGTTGAGTTATGGGCGTATAGCCGCCTAGTGGCCGAGGCCCTAGCCTGAGTGATGTCCCAACCAGACAGAGGGAGGGCCGTCGGCTGTCTGGTTCAGGACGCCTGGGATGTGTGTGGCTCGCAGGGAACTGATCACCTGCTGACTCCAGAGGAGGAGGCGCCAGGCGAGTCGTGTTAGCTGCCGTGAGCGAATGCCACCCTGACGATTGATATACGCCACGGCAGCTGTGCTGTCCGACCGGACCAGCACGTGCTTGTCCTGCATGAGAGGTAGTAGCCTCCTCAGTGCAAGTAGCACAGCCAACAACTCTAGGCAGTTGATATGCCAACGCAGGCGATGGCCCTTCCACCGCCCCGACACTGCGAGCCCGTTGCACACGGCACCCAAACCCTGCAGGGAGGCATCCGTCGTCACCACGATGTGCCTGACCCCTGCCCTAAGGGGACCCTTGTCCGCAAGATGGTCATGGGAGACCAGGGGGTTAGGGTGCGTCGGCAGAAAAGCGTGATGACCATACGCCTGCTGCCGGTGTGCCACGCTCTCCAAGGAACCTGACTCTGTAGCCAGTGTTGGAGCGGTTGCATGTGAATTGACCCGAGGGGGACCACCCCCGCCTTCAGGCAAAGTTCAACACTGACTGGGCGCGCTCTGTAGTCAGTCGCGCTGTCATGAGGACAGAGTCGAGTTCCATACCGAGAAAGAGGATGCTCTGCACCGGGGAGAGCTTGCTCTTTTCTCAGTTGACCTGTAGCCCCAACCGATCTAGGTGCCGGAGCACCAGGTCCCTGTGTGTACACAACAGATCTCGAGAGTGAGCCAAGATGAGCCAGTCGTCGAGATAGTTTAGTACCCGCACACCTCCTTCCCTGAGGGGAAGGACTCCCTGGTCTTCCCTGAGGGGAAGGAGGGCGGCTTCCACGACCTTAGTAAAGACCCGTGGAGACAGGGACAGACCGAAGGGGAGTTTTACGAACGCAAACCGTAGGAACGGCAGATGTCGAGGGAGGATCGAGACATGAAAGTACGCGTCCTTCAGGTCGATTGCCATGAACCAGTCCTGACACCTGACGGAGGTCAGGATGCACTTTGCGTGATCATCCTGAAAGGCAGCTTGTGTAGGTGCCTGTTCAGAACACACAGATCCAAGATAGGGCACCGCCCCCCGCCTTTCTTGGGGACAATGAAGTACAGGCTGTAAAACCCGTTGAACATCTCGGCTGGTGGGACGGGCTCGATCACTCCCTTCGCCAGAAGGGTGGCGACCTCAGCCCGAAGTACGGGAGCATCCTTGCTTCTGACTGAGGTATATCGGATGCCCTGAAACTTGGGCGGGCGTGTGGCGAACTGGATCGCGTAGCCGAGACGGATTGTCTTCCCTAGCCAGCCTGACAGTCTGGGAAGCCGGAGCCAGGCTCCCAGAAATGTGACAGGGGGACTAAAGGTACGATCTTTTTCATCGTCCCCCGGGGGGGTGGTTCGATACCTAGCAGCATGATGGCCACGGGTGGCCACGGCTACCCCTGAATGATGGATGGCCACCTATCTGGCCACCTCTGTTGTGCGAAGTAGTTTTAAGATGTGTGTCGGAGTTTACGGATACGGAGTGCTGCTCAGATCATTTAGCGTATGCACTGAAAGTAACATTACTCTCGCGTTAATATGATGTCATACGCTGACGCACTGACGCAAACAGTCTGAGCGCTATAGCTAACCGCTTCGTGACAGTGTACTGTCTGTGTCAGTAGCATAGCCACGAGGGGCCGTACATGTACACGATTTACATGCACGGCCCCCTCAGATCTTTGATTTCTTAAAATAAAAAATAAGGAATTGTTGATTTGTTACTCTGGTTGATCGACCAATCAGTGCTCTTCGCTGTTTTCAAAGTTATTGGTTTAATTATATCACGTGTTGTGCGTAGCATCTTTTGCGCCAAGAGTTTAATTTATATGCTGCGATGGCGGGTGCACATTAGTCTGTTTTTATATATATTACGAAAAGATGAGGAAGAAGAAAATGAGTAGACTGCTAAAGATAACGATTACACTGCATATGACTTCTTGTAGTGTCGAAAGACTTTTCTCAACAGAAACTTTTCTCAATCTCGAACACTCCGCATTGTCATGTAAATGGTTAGCCAATGGTTTGACTTGGCAATACTGATCCTTATGACGCCCTGCTCTGAATATTTTGTATGCTTCTCTTAACGCTTCAGAGGTTTGCGAAGTGGACATAAAAGTCATTGGAAGTGCACGAATCGTGACTACTACGCAAATCTCACGATTGCGATTAAATAACCCTTCAAATTTCCATAGTAAGTTTTGTCCCTGTGTGAAGACGCTGCAGGCAATCGTGTAGCGCAAATTCGTGTTCTGAACTGAAGTTAACTTCAGAAGTAACTTCAGCTGATTTCCTGTGTGCAGGGAGTAGAGAGCAGTGAACACTGTGTAGGGACCATGTCAATAGGAACACAGTTTATTCATGGAGCGCTCTTCTAACGAGCTGGTGATTTAAATCAGCGTAAACCAGGATTAAGAACCGCTAGGCTATGTTTAAGTTAGCTAAAATGGTGAAATGTGCTGTATAATATAGGTGTATTAGTTTAGTAATAGAAAAATATAAATGGCTATATACATATACAAAATGGCCCCCTCAAAAACAAAATTCTGGCTACGCCACTGGTCTGTGTACCATGGAAGTTCATTAATTACATTTTCGCGAAAGTTTAATATGGGGTACTGCAATGTTTATTTTCTATAAAAAATGCTAACTTACTGCAAATGATAGCTAGCAAATTATTTTAAAATAATGTTAGCACATGAAAGCATTGCAAATAAAAAAATAATTGTTTACTTTACGTTATTTGTGTATGTTGTTGACCAGCAAACTATGTGTAATGAAGAATTGGTGTAAATTACACTAGAAGTTAAAGAATTTCTGTCTGTAAGGATTTTTTGGTCACCCTAATAAAATCACTGGGTCTTACCTGGCCACCTCTAAAAAAAAGTTCTGGCTACGCCCCTGCTTTAAACCCAGTTATGGTACTGACCTGTTGCCAATAAACTGAATTATCTGCAAAATGCTCCTCCAGTTGTTTCTTTACTTTTACTTTTTATGGGTTGTATTGTGTATCTATTTTTATAATGCATAAAGTGGGAGTTTAGGAATGAGTAATATTTCATTATTAAAAATAAGATTATAAAGTAACAATATACATTTCCACTGTTTTAATGTCAGGTTTAATGGCTGCAGAAGTGAAGGAGTGTCCTGAATTCTCCTGGCAGAACTCACAGGAGCTGGAATCATTTCTGAGCGATCTCAAGATCTGCTTTGTGATGAGATTAGAGCAACAGTTTGTTTGTCCATCCTGCAGTGGGCTAGTGTTAAACCCTCACCAGACGGGCTGTGGACACATCTTCTGTGCCCAGTGTATCAGGACATATGTGTAAGTTCTAAGACAACATACTGTTCATCAGCTGAGATGTCAGGGAAGGTCATATGATATGTGTGCAACTTTCTTTGTGTTTCAGGGAAAATGGAGAAGTTTCAAAATGTCCTTTAGACAACATTTCTATAAAATCTGAGGAGGTAAGGTTACTAAATATTTGATATACATTATTTATGGTGACAAGTTAAGTGTTTCTATAGCATGTTTTGCTTTTTATAAATAAAGAAATGTACAAAATGAAAGTACAAGTTTGATAAAAACCAAAATTCATTCCCTCACATTAAATGGGCCTATGACACTGCGCTCTGACATATTTGAATCTGATGTATTTATATTTCAGATAACAAAGGTAATTTAACAAATGTTGAAAATAACCAGTTCATCTTTGACTCAACATTAAATCAAATATCTTTGCTATCTGGGAAGCCAATCTGTGTAATGTGTACATTAATCCCGTTGTTATTGCTCTTCTGTTTTGTGAGGAGGTCTTGATCTATGGAGGACCACGAGAATCACGAGAAAAGTTAATTTGTTAATTTGTAAATCCAATTATTTACTTTTTAAACCGCACTTTCAACTACATTTTGAAATTCCACTATTTATTTAGGAATTAATTAATACACTTGGAAATTATCTATTTATTGAGTGTTTTATGTTGTTTTTTTAAATCCCTTTTTAAATATTTTAGTTATAATATTTTAGTGTTGTCACGATACTGGAATTTCTAACTTCGATACAATACCTAAAAAAAATCGATATTCGATACCATTTTCGATACCACGGGGAAAAAACTTCCATAACAATAAGGCCCTAAATTTTTTACATTTTATTTAAAGTTAAATTGAACAAGATTAGACAATGAGGTATATTTTTTAATTAATTGTTAATCTAATGTTCATTTTACTAATACATTTATTATTTAAAATCAAAGTTGTATTTGTCAATAATAATGGACCAGAGCTTACATAAATAGTTGTATTTTTTAACTAACATTTAAAAGAGATTAAAAAAAAACTTGAACAAATGTATTGCTCATTCTTTGTTCGTTAATGTTAGTTAATAGCCTACATTTATATGATTAAATTTTTTTTATTTGGCTTTTATTCACATTTAATCATTGATCAGCGCACATATAGACAGAAACGCAAACTTTAAACGCAATAACTGTTGCAGAGACTCCGCACTGGCCATCTTTCTAACATTAACAACGTTTAACCGGAGCAAATGAGACAAGTGGATGAAATCATTGAACAGCGCACATACATTGAGCGCTATGGTAAACACGGAAGTGCAAACGTGTATCACGCGCGAGAACTGTTGCGGAGACTTTACCCACACCAGCATCATTTCAAACATCAACTTAACCAGAGCGAACGAGACGAGTGGATGAAATCATTGATGTCCATAAAGACAGAAACGCGTGCATTAAACATGAGAACTGTTGCAGAGACTCTGTTAAAATATAAACAACATATAACCAGGGCGAGTAAAACGAGTGGATGAAATTATTGATCAGCGCACATACATAGAGCGCGATGGTAAAAATGGGAAGTGTAAACGAGCGTTCACCAAGCGCCAGATGTGTTACTGAGACTCTGCACTGGCCATCTTTTCTAGCATTAACACTTTTTAACTGCCTCAAACGAGTCAAGTCTGTGAGAGGATGCAGGGCTCTGTTGACACAGCGTTCACGTGCAGTGTGTGTCAACTCACTGTCGGAAAAAAGAGTGAGCGGGAACGCGCAGCTGGTATTGATACGTGTGACATGCGTATTGGAACCGTTTCAGATTTTTCAGTATCGATACGTATCGAAATATCGATATTTTTGACAACACTATAATATTTAAATTTAAGTGTTTATTTATGGATTCATATTTCATTTATTAATTATTTGTGACCTTGGATCACAAAACCAGTCTTAAGTAGCACGGGAACATTTTTAGTAAAAGACAAAACAACATTGTATGGGTCAAAATTAACGATTTTTCTTTTATGCCAAAAATCTTTAGGATATTAAGTAAAGATCATGTTCCATGAAGATATTTTGTAAATTTCCTACCTTAAATGTATAAACTTTATTTGGATGGTCTGCCACAGTGCCCCTGATTAACAACTTCAACAACAATTTTCTCAATATTTAGATTTTTTTGCACTCTCAGATTCCTGAGTTTTAAACGGTTGTATCTCAGCCAGATATTGTCCTATTTCAACAACTCATACATCTATATAAATCTTAGTTATTCAGCTTTCAGATTATGTAAAAATCTCAATTTTGAAAAATTGACCCATAAGACTGGTTTTGTTGTCCAGCGTCACATTTTTATAATCATGCTTTTTATTGCCCATTAAAACATTAAATAATGAATTGCTTGTCATTTCACCTAATTATTTTAGATAAATAAATGAAGTTGTAAACAAATGTATTAATGCCTATTTTATTGTAGAATTAGTTATTAAACAATGAAATGCTTTATTACCTTTTTCAGTGACTCTTGTGGTCCTCCGTATTGATTTTGAAATTGCAACTGGCTGGCTCTACAGAGTTGATAAATTCTTAATTTTTCACTTTACCTGAGGTGAAGATGTTTCATTTATGGGTGATTCCTCTAATACTCTAATGGTAGTCCCATGGCAAAGGCCCTACAGTTTCAGTTGTAAAAGGTTTTCAGTCTGCCATTGTGAAAGAGGCCTGTTATAATTCACTTAATGCTTGCAGATCTTTCAAGACAACTGCTGTAAAAGAGAACTTCGGAACTTAGAGGTTTACTGCACCAACGCCCCAGACTGCACACAGAGGATACCTTTATGTAATCTGCAGGTAAATATGGCACAATACTGAAATCAACCGAAAGCCAGCATTAAAGAGCAAGTCTTAAAGTTTCTTACCATCTTTCTCAGGATCATCTGAAAGCTTGTCCCTACGAGCATCTTAAATGTTCAAACTCAGGTTGCACTGATGTCCTGTTACGTAAAAACCTGTTGGAACATCAGAGGAACGTCTGTTCCCTCCGGCTGGAGCCCTGCGAACACTGCGGGCAGTCGTATCCTGTATCCAAGCTTTTGGTCAGAATGTTTGCCTCAATACTGAGATCAAACTTATGAAGTCTATTTGCCATTAATCTTACTTTTAAATTGTAACAGGACCATCAGAAGACCTCATGCCCAGAAGTTGAGGTCCAGTGTTCCAACAAGTGTCCACAGATGATCAAAAGACACAAGGTGTGAAAAGACATTTGACAGTTTTCCCAAGGTTTCATTTTGGGAACGTCCTTAGCACAGCATTTGCAAACAACATAACCAAGTGCACAAACTGAATAAAACGTCTTTGTTACGGATGTAACCTCAGTTCCCTGATGGAGGGAACGAGACGTTGTGTCGAGCCGACAGATGGGGTTCGTCCTTGAGAACCTATCGCTTCCGACTTCTTTAGAAAAGGCCAATGAAATCCGCCCCCGGATATCCGGGTATAAAAGGAGACGGCATGCTGCATTCATTCACCTTTGTTCTGAGGAGCCTGAGAACCTCTCACGACTGCTGCAGCGGGCAGCACGTGTTGTGGCATAAAGGACACAATGTCTCGTTCCCTCCATCAGGGAACTGAGGTTACATCCGTAACCAAGATGTTCCCTTTCTGTCGGTCTCTCGACATTGTGTCGAGCCGACAGATGGGGTTCCTATGGAAAACGCCACAACGCTGTGCCCTGTCACAATCTCTAGTGAAGTGACGGTGACTGGCCTGGGCGTGTCAGCCGTGAGCGCTACCGTGAAATTATAGCTTACCAGTGGGTAGGTAGGGGGTCCCAGAGCTTTTCATGAAAGGTGGGAAGGCCCCTGCCTTCGGCCCTCACAGGTGGCGGCCTTGTTTCTCTAACAGCGAGAAGCCGCTCGGTACCGTAAGGCCACTGGGTAAGCGCTACTTCCTCAAATGGGGGATGCGCTACAGAGACCACTTCCTACCGTAGGGAGGAGTTTAGTGGAGATACCAACATGGTCTCGCCATTAGGGGAGAACTCATGGGAGGAATGTGCGGACTGAAGGAGTTAACCGCAAGGTAAAGGTCCACCTAGGGAAGGTCATGGGTTACCAAAGTGGGAACCAATCATGAGGATACATCAGACGGAACCGCCCTGCTGGGGGGTTACAATGTCCGGTAGCACTAGGTCCGGTTATAGCTATGTTGTGGATAACTCAGTTGGTACCCGGCCTAAGGGACAGGCTGCTCTGCCTAGCCCCCCCGCAGGAGGTGCTTGCTTATTGATGGATGGAGTGCCTGTTCTTCACCCAGTGGGGAAAGAAGGAAGGTTAAATTAGTACGCTGACCCACCAAGAAAAAAGGGGGGAAGGTACTGTCATAGGCGTACACCCTACCGGCCGTCGGTCTTACCTGATGCCCTGCAAGACTCGAGCTGATACCGGTTTTACGCGGAGGCTGTAGGACCTCGCGAAGGTGTTGGGTGTAGCCCAACCCACAGCTCTGCAGATGTCTGTCAGAGAGGCACCTCGAGCCAGTGCCCACGAGGAGGCTATACTCCATGTGGAGTGAGCTCTCACTGCCAGTGGGCACGGGCGATCTTAGGACAGGTACGCCGTAGTGACGGCGTCCATGATCCAGTGTGCCAATCTCTGTTTGAGACAGCCCTTCCCTTCCGCTGATCTCCAATACAGACAAAGAGCTGCTCAGAGCTCATGCGGCTCTGCATGCGGTCCAAGTAGAGGCGCAATGTGTGTAGCGGACACAACACGGATGGGGTTGGGTCTTCCTCCCCGGTGCGGAGCGCGTGTAAGTTCACCACCTGGTGTCTAGGGGGAGTGGTGTGAACTTTGGGCACGTAAGGGTACCCCTTAGGAACCAAATGATCAGGTTGTGCTGTCCTAGAGACTTACCAGCAACTGGGTCATGATGAGCGGCAATAGCAGCTACATACACGTTCAGTGTGGAAGGGGAGAGATTACTCTCGAGTCTCTGGAAGGACAGCACGTTCCCGAACGAGCAACTCCGTGGGTCTTCTCTTCGAGAAGAGCACCAGGATGAGAAGAGGCACCACTTACAGGCGTATAGCCGCCTAGTGGCTTGGGCCCTAGCCTGAGTGATGGTCTTAACCGCCGCAGGGGGTAGGCCACTCAGGATCTCCTCGTCCCATCCAGGGGCCAGACATGGAGGTTCCAGAGGTCTGGCCTGGTATGCCATAACGTGCCCTTCCCCTGGGAAAGCAGGTCCTTCGTCAGGGGAATCGGCCAGGGGGAGCTGTCATCAAGAGCATTAGCTCCGAGAACCAAGTCCAGTTGGGCCAGTATGGCGCAACTAGTAAACTTGATGCTCCTCTTCCTTGACCTTGCACAGGTTCTGTGCAATGAGGCTCACTGGGGGGAAGGCGTACTTCCGCTTGTCCCACCTAGCGGGCAATGGGTGGTGACCAGGGAGGCGAACAGGTCTTCCTGAGCTCGCCCGAACTGTACCCAATGAGCTGGACTGCGTGGGGGTGGAGTCGCCACTCGATACCTAAGATGCTGAAAAAACCTACATGCTTTGGACGGGAGTCTAGGTCGAGCCCCTGGGGGACATCGACGTATCTTCTAGCTGCCCCACCATCGAGGGAAGAAAGGGCGATGGAACTAGTTGACGTGCACGTGCCGAAAGGGGGCGTTCCAGGTCGTATTAAGTTCCTCAGGCACTTGCCCGCAGTGCGAGCAGGACGTATCCACAAGGGCTTCCCCAGCGTACTGGAAGCAGACCTCGTGTCCGTCCCCCTCCTCGATGAGTGTGTTGCACCCACGAGAACAGTGAGACATGCCACGCTGGAGAAATTTGCTCTTTTAGAGAAAAAAACTCAAACACTTCTGGAACTGCCGAGACGCCCAGGGGAAGTCGCTGCAGGAAGGGACAGTCCGCTGCACCCCGTCATAAGATTCCAGCAGTAATTCGGCGTAGAGTTGAAGTCTCGAAGTTGATCTGTGTGAAGGCTCCGAAGAAAAAAAGGTGAATGAATGCAGCACGCCGTCTCCCTTTTATACCCGGATATCTGGGGGCGGAGTCCAGCATGCAAATTTCATTTGCCATTTTCATTGGCCTTTTCTAAAGAAGTCGGAAGCGGTAGGGTCTCAATGACGAACCACATCTGTCGGCTCGACACAACGTCGAAAGACCGACAGAAAGGGAACTGTATACATGTAGACAGACACACAAAAGGAATGTTTTCATTGTGTCAGATTGTTTCTTTCTTTATATCAGTCTCTATATTTTCAATGTACAGTCCTGCACACAGCTGCAGTTCCTGAATATTTTTAGAATGACAGACTGCAGCTGTGTTGGAGATAAACTCAGGACTCGAGACTAGATCACTGTCTTTTATGCAATTAAAGCTGTTGAGACTCTCATGTGTGCTTTTCACGGTTTCTCCCACAGCTGCAGGCGCATGCAGACGAGTGTCCTGAAGTGGAGACAGATTGTGTCTATAAAAGCTATGGCTGTACAGTCAGAGTAAGAAGACACATTAAAAAAGAAACTCTGTGCTTTTCTCTGTTGATCCGTTTAATGATGCTGACAATTGAGCTTGTGTGTTTCTGTTCTGGAGGGCAAAAGAGAGAAAGTGCACGCTCATGAAAACACTGAGTTCAGCTCACACGTTCGGCTTGTGCTGGCAAATAACTGCAAACTTGAGAAACAGGTATAAGGCCAAATCAATGTATTTTTGTCAACACTAGCAACTGCCTGAATACTCATTCTTAGTATGCACAACCAGTGTTCCAACCATACATACGTACATATGTGTGCTCAATTTCATAGATCACTGGTGTCAAACTCAGTTCCTAGGGGGCCGGTGTCCAGCTTTAACACACCTACTTGGAAGTTTCTAGTAATCTTGAAGATGTTTATTAGCTGGATCAGGTGTGTTTAATTAAGGTTGGAGCTAAACTGTGAAGAGCTGTGGCCCTCCAGAAACTGAGTTTGATACCCCTATCTTAGATTAATTTATTTTAACATCAGTATTTTATTAAGTTATCAGAAAACGTTTACAGTGTGCAAAAATTGATGGCTCTGTTGAGGAAGAAGTTTTCTACACCACAGGTCATAAACATGCATGATTAGTCAAAAGAAGGATTTTTTTGCAAAATCTTAGTGGGTCATTCTCATGAAACCATTGAAACATGGCAGTAATGATTTTAAATATAAAACATATTCAGTAACACAAAAAATAATCATAAAAATAATCATTCTCTTTAACTTGCAAGTGTGTGGTGTGTTGTACTTTAAACGGAATCAAATTAAAATATTCTGAAAACAATAATTGGATGGTCTCAAATGACAACAAAACATTGACAGAACATTCATGTATATTAAAAATGAAGAAACTGATGTTCTCATCCTCCATAACATATTTAAAGGACTGTTTACACACGCATGCGCACTCAAACATATCTTCACATGAAGCTTGATTTTGTTTGAAGTAACACTTGTGACTGTTCCTTCCCAAATGACTACCAGGTTAAAGGTTACCTCCGCTGAACAATGAAAGTTCTGTAATAATTTTACCCTCAAGTCATTGGATAACCCCAGGACTGCACATTTTCCATATCTCTTTAATCAAACACACCTGATTCAACTTATCAGCTCATTAGTAAATTCTCCAAGATCACTTTGTGTCCTCCGTTTATCTTGAGGACACAAATGAAGATAGTTTTAATGACATTCAAAGCACAGAAAGTTAGTAAAGACATCATAAAATAGTCCATGTGACTCTAGTGGTTCAATCTTACTTTTATTTCTGTCGGGACCACTGTCATCAATTATTTAACGATAGCATATATTTAGTTTGGCGGAATGAAACTGTTCTGGGCAAACTCTCTGCCCGTATTAATGATAATCTTAAACTATGATTTATTTTGTTATTAAGTTTATTTATTTTATTTAGCCTTGTTGTGCAAGTTCTCTGGAGCTTGTGCAGAGGCAGCAGCTTTTGCCAGAGGGGAACTGGAATCCCCTGGTTGGGCCTGGGTTCTCCTGAGGTTTTTTTTCTCGATTAGAGTTTTGGGTTCCTCGCCACCGTTTGCATACTGTTTTTGCACTATCTGCCTGACCGGGGGGGCTGCTTTAGAATCTTAAAGTTTTACTTAATTAATATTGCATATAGGAATTTATTGTCTGTTATATTTGACCTGTGCTTCTCTCTCCTTTATCCTAAATGTGTGCTCTCACTGAGCGTGTGTGCGTACTTGTCCGTGTACGTACGTGTGTGTGTGTGTTGTGTGTGTGTGTGTGTGTGTGTGTGTGTGTGTGTGTGTGTGTGTGTGTGCGTGTGTCTCTGTGTCTGTGTGTGTTGGTGCGTGTTGTGTGTGTGGAGTGTTTTGTGTGTGGGTGTGTCTGTCTTCTGTGTTTTCAACCTTTTCTTGTTTTTGCAGGTACAACTTTGATTGTTTTGCTTGTAGTCAATGTGTCTCCTGTACAGCTGCTTTGTAACAATGAAAATTGTAAAAGCGCTATATAAATAAATAAAGTTGAGTTGAGTAGCAGGAGCGCAGCAATACATGTCCCCTCACCTGGGGAACCAGAACAGTTCCTGATGCATAACAGGATTAAATTAAAAGATCCGAAGATACAGGCAGATAAGGAGGAGATGGGGATGGAGGTGGGTTTTAGGTGAAACACGATTAAGCAGCTGATAAGGAGCAAAGAAATGCAACTTAAAACAGTCTAGTGTGTGTTGTATGACTTGGTTAACTTGATTAGCTGGACCTGATGTGATCAGCTGATGCAAGCTGAACTCACGTGACCTGCCAGAACTAACGCTACGCTTGATGAAGTATACCTTTTGTGCACAAGAAAACATAAATTACTTTATTCAACAATTTCCTGACTTCCTCCTCGACATCCAACACACATCTACGAGAGCGTGCGATGCATGCGTGCAGGGCAGACGCAGGAGTTGTCATTCTATGCATGCTCTTCTGGACCTACATTGGAGACACATTGTTGAATAGTCACTATTTTGTTTGTGCACAAAGAGTATCTTCGTCGCTTTATACAATAAAGGTTATACCGCTGAAGTTACATGAACTATTTCAACAATGTTTTTACTAACTTTCTGCGCTTTGAATGACGGTTGCGTTGCTGTCTATGGGTGGTCAGAAAGCTCCCGGCCGCATCAAAACAATCTTAATTTGTGTTCTGAAGATTAACAGATTTTCTATTGTTGTAGAACAATTTGAGGGTATGTACTGTAATACATGACAGAATTTTCATTCTTTGGCAGAAGGTCCCTTTAACAGACTTCTTTATATTTCTCTAGTTAAAAATGTATTATTCTCCTGTCGTACTGTTTACAGAAAAATATTGATGATCATTACTGATACAGGTAGTTTTGTACATTTAAAAAAGTTAAATTTATAATTTTCTATAAAAATATATACTTTATTAATGTCTAATCATTGAATGATAATTAAAAACTTGCTTGGGTATCATGCTTCTTTTTTTTTAGCAAAACATCCTATGCTTTCGACATTTTTAGAGGAATAAGGTAATGAAGATAATGGTATTGTTAAAAAAAATTCAAAACATGTTAACGTTTTGAAATTAATGCCTTTTAACACGTCAGATGTTTTAATGCCTTAAAAGGAAATGTGCTGATGCAAGTATTTAAAAAAATCATGTTTGACATGTTTAAAAATAAGATTTAATGAGTATTACACATCCCCCAACCCCCACTCTGTGGCTTTGACAATATTTACAATATAGAAGAATATTTCTTCATGTCTTATTGAATTGAGAACCTTTATTGTGAGTTGTTCTGCTTGTTTTAGATGGAGCAGTTGCAGCAGGACATGCTGGTCCAACAAGGGACATTAAAGGACCATAGTCTGGTGCTCGGTAGTCTGGACAGGAATATCAGCTTGTGTGACAGCACACTGACTACCTTACAGGTGAAGAAACCCTGTTATTACAATACAGTACAACAGATATACCAACAAACTCAGGACTTTCATGCTTGTTGTGTCTGAATAGAGATCTAGTTATAATAGAGAATAGACACTGTGAAAAGATCTGGAGGTGCTTTTAAATCATGCTGTAGCTCACATGTCTGTTCCTGTAGTTCACGTGTCTTTTCCTGTGGTTTAGATGTCTTTCCCTTTAGTTCACATGACTTTTCCTGTAGCACAGATGTCTTTTTTCTGCAGTTCAGATGTATTTTCCTGTAGCTCAGATGTCTGTTACTGTAGCTCAGATGTCTTTTCCTGTAGCTCAGATGTCTTGTCCTGTAGCTCAGATGTATTTTCCTTTTGCTCAGATGTCTTTTCCTGTAGCTCAGATGTCTTTTCCTGAGCTCAGATGTCTTTTCCTGAGCTCAGATGTCTTTTCCTGTAGCTCATATGTTTGGTTCTGTAGCACAGATGTCTTTTCCTGTAGTTCAGATGTCTGTTACTGTAGCTCAGATGTCTGTTACTGTAGCTCAGATGTCTTTTCTTGCAGTTCAGATGCCTTTTCCTGCAGTTCAGATGCCTTTTCCTGTAATTCATATGTCTGTTTCTGTAGTTTAAATGTCTGTTGCCGTAGCTTTTTTTCTTTCCATAGCTCGGATGTCTCTTCCTTTAGCTCAGTTGTCTTTTCCCATAGCTCAGTTGTATCTTCCTGTAGTTCAGAGGTCTGTTGCTGTAGCTCAGCTTGTGAAGCATTTTCTGTGTAAAAGTCATAGGTTTGATTTCGAAATGAATGTAGTTGAACACAGTTAGAATTTCATAAACTTTAAACCTAGGTGTAAATGTGTGATCTTAGCGTCAATAGCATCAAGAGAAAATAAAGGTATTCCAGTCCATGATCTGTATTTATGTGACAGAGGTCTGTGGAAGAGCAGAGTTTGCGCATCTGCAGCATGCAGCATGAACTTGAAGATCTGCGGGGTGTTCTGGGGTCCGAACTGCATGACGAGCTCCCATCTCTCCGAGCATCACTGGACTCCCTCAGACAGCAGGTGGCTGTCACAGAAAGCCTCAGGGAACACCTTGGTAAGTCAAGACTCATCAGCCAGACCACCGTTGAAGAGGTTCAAAAGAAAGATTAAGCCATTCACCCAAATGTTTCTAGATACACATTCATGCATCGTTGTGCACATTAAGATTTAATGCCTGACAGACAACACTTCTATGTATTTGTCTCTCAGGTGTATTGGAGCAGACATGTCAACGTCACACCCATTTGTTAGACATCCACCTGGAACAGCTACAGTTTAATGAGCAGCGGTTTCACCAGCTTGAATCCACCACCTTCGATGGCAAACTCATTTGGAAAGTCCGTGACTACTGGCGGTGGAAAGAAGCCGGCACCCCCGTCAACTCGATGCCCTTTTACACCAGCCGTAGCGGCTACAAGCTCAGTATCCGGGCATACCTTGGAGGAGACAGCTCGGGGAGAGGCACCTATCTGTCGCTCTATGTCATGATAATGCGTGGAGACTTCGACTCCCTTTTACCGTGGCCGTTCTGCCAAAACATCACTTTAACATTACTAGACCAAAGCGGTTCAAGAAACCACGCGAGCAGTACATTTACGCCTGATGCCATAAGCGACAGCTTTTGCCGTCCGACATCTGATAGCAATGTGGCTACAGGGTTCCCACGATTCATCTCCCACAGTGATCTTGAAATCCCCCGTAATGCTGTTTATGTGAGAGATGACACACTGTTCATCAAAGCCAAGGTGGACACAACAGGATTAGAGGACCTGTAGTTATAAAAATAAACACTGATTTTTGATGCTGATTTAAAAAAAATGCATGAACACTGAAAACTGCTTGAATTTCAGGAACTAATGTTTCATTTTTAAACTTCACTGTAGTGTCACAGTATAGCTGGATGATGAAAACTGCATCAACACCGCCAAAATTCTGTACGTGTGAACAGAGTCAAAATTTCATCACTTCAGTCTTATTTGATGTAATAGCATTTTGCTTTCAATAACCACAATAATTCTTAACTTTGAATAATAATAAAATGCACATTTGTCTGTCTTTCTGATGCGCTAGTAAGTTACATGAATGTAAGGTGCAAACAAATAGAGATAGATTTGTATGTGTATGTATTTGATTTTTTGTTCACTTTTCTCTGTTATCTTTATTTATTCTGTTTGTTTAACATGTTTTTTATGCAATGCAACTTGTGAAAAGTGCTATAAAAATAAACTTAACTTGATTAATTGTTGGAATCTTGTTTCTTTCAGATATTGAACGTCTCAGTTACGACTGTAACCTCCGTTCCCTTCAGTCGGTCTCTCGACGTTGTGTTGAGAGACAGACTGGGGTTTGATCTTGAGAACCTATCATCTCCGAGAGGAATTTAAAACGCCAATGGGCTTTGGTGAATGGCACACGCACGCCATTCCCCGCCCCATGCATACGCGTATAAAAGGGAGGTGGCAGCGGCCATTCACTCACCCTTTGGGCTGAGGAACCTGAGAGACATCTCCCGGTCGCTGCAGCGGGTCGGCGAAGCGTTGTGGCATGAAGACACAACGTCTCGTTCCCTCCATCAGGGAACGGAGGTTACAGTCATAACCGAGACGTTCCCCTTCAGTCGGTCTCTCGACGTTGTGTTGAGAGACAGACTGGGGACCTATCTTTACACGCCACGGCGCTGAGCCATATCACGACTTCAAGCGGAGCAACACTGACTAGACTAGCGAGTCACAAGTTAGCGCTACTGCGAGACGTAATCTTCCAGTGGAATAAGTACTTAGTAGCATACCCTGAGAGGCTCGTACCGATGGCCGTCACAGACGGTGGTGTTCACCTCTATTAGTGAGACGCCGCCCAGCGCCATAAGGAACACTGGGGAAACACTGCTCTCCTCGTTGAAGAGTGTGTTACGGAGGCCATATCCTACCACAAGGGGAGGTTACATGTGGAGACACCAACATGGTCTCACCGGTGGGGAGAACAACATGTGAAAAAATGCATCAGCCCGAGTAAGGGGGAAAGAACCCAGGTGGGGTAGCCCACCGGAGGGGAGGTCACAGGTTCACCAACAGGGGAACAAAGAGTGATGAATTCAACATACGGGATGACCCTGCAGGGGAGTCACTACATATGGGGCAACAGTCCGAGTATAGGGGTCCACCTGAGCAGGGCGACTCTACCAGTACTGGACTTGGTTCTAACAGACCGTTCCGCCCGGTCTGTTACCACAATTGCCAATGCTTAGTGATGGATATCCATGGCGCCAGCAAGAGTGCCATCTTCATCGTCAGATGAGAAAGACTAGCGTCTCTGAGGGGCTTGAAAGGCTGTACAAAGGCCCTGTAGGACCACATTAAGGTCCCAAGAGGGTACGGAGCACGGTCGAGGTGGATTCATCCTTCTTGCGCCCCTAAGGAACCTGGTGACCAGGTCATGTTGGCCGAAGGACTTACCCTCCATGAGATCGTGATGAACGGCAATAGTGGCTACATACAGTTTTAGCGTGGACGGGGAGAGGTTGCTCTCGAGTCTCCTGTAGGAAGGCCAAAGCTGACCTGATCGGGCAACTCCGTGGGTTCTCCCCTTGGGAAGAACACCAGGACGAGAAGAAACGCCACTTATAAGGGTATAAACCTAGTGGCGTGGGCTCTAGCCTGCAGGACGGTCTCTGCCGGCGGCAAGCCACTCAAGGTCTCCTCGTCCCGTCCAGGGGCCAGACGTGGATATTCCAGAGGCCTGGCTTGGGGTGCCAGACCATGCCCTTCCCCTGCGACAGAAGGTCCTTCGTCAGGGGAATCGGTCAGGGGGGAACTGCCACCAGGTCTGAGAACCAAGTCTGGTTGGGCCAGTAAGGCGCAACTAACAGTTCTTGGTGTCCATCTTCCCTGACCTTGCACAGGACCTGTGCAAGGAGGCTCACTGGGGGAAGGCGTACTTCCGCTTCCGCCAGCTGTGTGCTAAGGCATCCATGTCGCCATTCTCCGCGAGGTGTCCCCTGACGAGAGAGTGCATTGGCTGTCTGGTTTAGGTCACCTGGGATGAAGGTGGCTCGCAGGGACTTGATCACCTGCTGACTCCAGAGGTGGAGGTGTCGGGCGAGTCGTGACATCTGCCGTGAGTGTATGCCCCCTTGGTGATTGATGTACCGACCGGACTAGCACGTGTTTGTCCTGCACGTGGGGTTGGAACCTTCTCAGTGCCAAGAGGACAGCCAACAACTCTAGGCAGTTGATGTTCCACTGCGTGCCTGTTGCACACGGCACCCCACCCCTGCAGGGAGGCATCTGTCATAACCATGACACGCCTTGAACCTAGGGGTGAGGGTGCGAAGGCACTAAGGCGTCACCATAATGCTCCTGGTGCCGGTGTGCCACACTCTCCAAGGAACACGACCCTGAAGCCAGTGCTGAAGCGGTCGCATGTGCATCAAGCCGAGAGGGATAACCACTGTCGAGGACGCCATGTGCCCCAGGAGCCTCTGAAAATGTTTCAGTGGGACCGCTGATGTCCGACTAAGTTCAGCACCGACTGTGCGCGCTCGCTGGTGAGACGCGCTGACATATGGACAGAGTCTAGTTCCATACCGGGATAAGAGGAGCTCTGAGCTGGGGAGAGCTTGCTCTGCTCGTGGTTGACCCGAAGACCCAGACGGTCTAGGTGCCGGAGCACGAGGTCCCTGTGCATACACAACACATCTCGCGAGTGTGCCAAGATAAGCCAGTCGTCGAGATAGTTGAGTATCCGCACACCTTGCTCCCTGATGGGAGCTAAGGCAGCCTTTATGAGTTTGGTAAAAACCCGTGGAGACAGGGCCAGACCGAAGGGCAGGACCTTGTACTGATATGCTTATCCCTCGAACGCGAACCGTAGGAACGGCCGGTGTCGGGGGAGGATGGAGACGTGGAAGTATGCGTCCTTCAGGTCGATTGCCACAAACCAGTCTTGGTGATGAACCGACGTCAAGATGAGCTTCTGCGTCAGCATCTTAAACGGCAGCTTGTGTAGGTGCTTGTTCAGGGAGCGCAGATCCAAAATAGGGCGCAGCCCCACACTTTTCTTGGGCACTGTGAAATACGGCTGTAAAACCCGGAAGACATCTTGGTTAGAGGGACAGTTCGATCGCACCTTTCGCCAGAAGCCTCAGCCCGAAGCCCGGGAGCATTCTCCCCTCGACCGAGGTGTGGAGAATGCCCCGAAACCTGGGCCAGCGCCAGGCGAACTGCTGATCGTCCTTTCTAGCCAGCGTGGCAGGCTGGTGCGCTCATGTCAAGCGCCCAAGTACTGTGACAGTGGAACCAGAGGGACGATCTGCTTCACTGTGCCGTGGGGGGTGGTTCGGTGGCTGACAGAGCGGTCACCTCACACAGGGCGGAACCCGGTGAGGTTGATGGCTCTGCTGACTTACCTGCCTGGTGTTACCGCCGGCCAACGCAACGTCAAGTAGAGATTGCAGAAGGCAGCGAGAAGTTGTGTCGCCCGACGCACCGTCGTATTGAGAGTGCTGCAGGGAAGCCCGGAGAGAGAAGTTCTTTTAAGAGAGAGTGGGCGACCGGCCCTAAAAAGGGCCCGGTTTGGGTGGGGGACGTGGCAAGTGGCATCCCACTTCGACCCGCCGGCGATGACCTGGCCGGGGGGTTCGGGCCTGTTGTTACTCTCAATCCCCATGGCTCATCCCGTCAGGGCCACTCTGTCTCCTAGCTGGATTCCCAACAGGGTAGAAGCCCTCTCCCGCAGGGCTCTGCATCTCTGGCCCCAGTACCTCAGGGGCCACCACGGGGGGGCGGGGCTGCTAGGGGGCAGGCTGCACTCGGGACCTCGACGACCAATAGGTGGCCGGGTCACGGCCTCCACGATGTCACCACACAGCCCCGCTTGAGAGATGGGCGCATCTAGAAGGCGAGCCTTCTGAGCGTCACTACGCAAGCTTGAGCCACAGATGTCTCCCTTGGACCACTATCATGGACATCGTCCGACCCAGAGCGCCCGCTATTACCTTTGTCGTGCGAGGCCGGTGGCGCTGCGAAGCCGGTGGGGGTGTGCAGCCGGGTCAGTCTTCCCATCAACCGGATCCCAATGCTTTGACTTTTGACCTGATGGGTTGCCATAGCATTATGAACCCGATAGACCACCATAGCACGGAGGGTGGAGTCAGTTTAATCCACAGCATCGTAAGTCTTCGACGCGAGTGTCAAAGAGCTTACATGCCCTGGAAGGGAACCTTGGTCGACCCCCCCAAGTGGCAGCGTCTCCACCTGGGGGACTTCGACATGTCCCTTATCTGCCCCACCGTCCAGGGAAGTAACAGATCCTGAGCCCGCAAACTGCATATTCCACGTCTTTGTGAGCTCCTCATGCACCTCCAGGGAAAGCACGGCCGTCATCTCTGCGTTGCCTCGTCTTGAGCTCGACCGCCCAGGAGCGGGAGCTCCAAGGGGTCTCCGCATCCAATGCCAGGAGGTAGTTGTAATACAGTTAAAAGTAGGGAAGGAAGGAGGCGGGAACCGGCGAACATTCAAAAACTTTTATAAAATAAACAAACAATAACACGGAAATAAAAGGCCGGCAGACACCTCACGGTCGACTGCCGGCCACAAGAACATAAATACAAACTTAACACATGTCCGGGCCTGGTCCTCTCTCATCGTGCCTTCCTGTGCTTGCTGGAACCACAACATGCAATACAGGTGTCGTGCCTGTCGGACTCGGGATGAGTCTGTCATACCCAAGAACACAGCTGCGAGACATGCCCGAAGACTGTGAGAGGAAATTTGCTCTTTTAGAAATATCTGCGGCTCGCTGCCGAGACGCCCAGGGGAAGTCTGCCACCAAGAGTGAGAAATTCACTGCTTCGCGTCGTAAATCCAGCAGTTGGAAGAAATCTCGAAGAGATGGAGCTCTTGACATGTACGTCATGCAGGTTCTGAAGAACAAAAGATGAGTGAATGGCCGCCGCCACCTCGCTTTTATACCCGTATGCACAGGGCGGGGACTGGCATGCGTGTGCCATTTGCCAAAGCCCATTGGCATTTTAAATTCCTCTCGGAGATGATAGGTTCTCAAGATCAAACCCCAGTCTGTCTCTCAACACAACGTCGAGACACCGACTGAAGGGGAACTGTTTGATATAACACTTCTAAACTCAACTCAACTTTATTTATATAGCGCTTTTACAATTTTCATTGTTACAAAGCAGCTGTACATGAGACACATTGACTACAAGCAAAACAATCAAAGTTGTACCTGCAAAAACAAGAAAAGGTTGAAAACACAGAAGACAGACACACCCACACACAAAACACTCCACACACACAACACGCACACACACCAACACACACAGACACAGAGACACACACACACACGTACGTACACAGACAAGTACGCACACACACACACGCTCAGTGAGAGCACACATTTAGGATAAAGGAGAGAGAAGCACAGGTCAAATATAACACAGATAATAAATTCCTATATGCAATATTAATTAAGTAAAACTTTAAGATTCTAAAGCAGCCCCCCGGTCAGGCAGATAGTGCAAAAACAGTATGCAAACGGTGGCGAGGAACCCAAAACTCTAATCGAGAAAAAAAACCTCAGGAGAACCCAGGCCCAACCAGGGGATTCCAGTTCCCCTCTGGCAAAAGCTGCTGCCTCTGCACAAGCTCCAGAGAACTTGCACAACAAGGCTAAATAAAATAAATAAACTTAATAATAAAATAGATTGTAGTTTAAGATTATCATTAATAATCTAATAGCATTTGAAGTTTTGTGGTGAAGACATGTCAAGAGACCGCGTCCTTCTTTATCCAGCTCTATCATCTCAGCTCTTGTCAGGTCCCCACTTCCCATTCTCCACTCTACCATCAGGTCAGGCCATGAACTGCATCCTGCTCGCTGTGGTAACCTTGGAACAATGAGACAAGACTGGCTGAGAGTAGAGTACTGTTCTGTACTCTTTGATGCAACAAGTACATCAGTTGTGTTAACATCAGTTGTGTTAACACTTAAGATACAGAACTTTCAAAGTCACTAACAGTGTTCTACAGATGAAAGTCACACAGGTTTTTAATATCATGAATCAATTTGTAGTTTTTTTAACACCAAAAGAGGCATTTGCGCTGGCACAAATAAATTAAAAAAAATCTCTATATTTGCAATGTTATTTTTACAATAAGAAAACAAAATTTGACCGTTTTTTTCCCTGTGTATTACATTTCAACCTTCCTCTGCTTTGTTTGTGGCCATCAAACTAAAGTATGACACGAACACATATAAATAGACAGAGAACATGACACCGTGCTTTGTGTGTTGATGAGTGGGTGATGGGACAATAGCTGCTCATATGACCATCAGCTCCACTGGTTATTCATAGAGCTTCTGTTCACGTCTCACACACAAGACAAGATGTGGAAGAGAGAGAAAATGTGGATGATCAAACGTAAGTCAGATCTGGCATGCGTGTTTGATTTGTTGAACGAACATAACTTCAGAGCGTGTTTGTTGCTTTGTTCTGCATGTGTGGAGATGTCAAAGTGTGTGATTTCTCTTTTAGCACCTACTGAGCACCCAAAGGAGTGTAAATACAGGCCTGTGCTGGAGGTATTCCCCTTTACAAACACATTCACACTCAGTATGAAACTGATGGAAAGTCCCGTACTTTAGACTGCAGCATTGTTCAGATTTCAGTGAACACCACATACTGACCCCGGGCAACCTTGACTTTTTTCTCAGTTTTGACAACTAACAGAACGCAATACATTCCTGACAGATAAAAATAAGTGTGTTTATTTGCTAACCCTCATGTTCATTAAATGCGACCTATGAATCAAATGAATTCAGAATTTGACAGAATTAATTAACTTCTCATTGTTCCTAGAGTTTGCTTCCACGTGATCCCATGAGCAGGTTCAATCTCAAGAGATCTTCTCCTAAAGAAGAGTTTCCCAACCTGGACAGAAACTACACACTCATGGGTGGCATCCTTGACCTGCACATGTACACACGTCAATTCAACCGGGCCACTGAAAGCGGAGTCATTTTTGATGATGTCATACGTCCTGGTCTTGAGGATACAGGTGAGTGAGACTTATTTTCTGAATTCTTCTTTAATTGTAGCAACTTCCTCATGACTTTTTATGATTTTTATTTTTAGCTCCCTGACCGTACACTCATTACTGTCCTGTTACGTTTTACTTTTACACACCTTACATGCATATGATTGGGGGCACATTTGATCTTAACAAAGATGGTTATACTGTACCTGACCCATGTGCTCACAAACACATAAAAGAGGGTTCATATTTTTCAGCAATAATTTCCAATTATAGTGTTTTTCAACTGGATGCAGAAAAAGCACATTTTTGATGAGGCCATTCATACTGAGTGTTTTTTTTCTGCGCAGAAAAGCTTTGGATTATTTCATCCAATGTGTCAATTTTTCCCCATCACCATGCAATGAAACGAACCATAAACAAAATTGCCTCAGTTAAAAAATACTGCATAGAAACAGTCCTAAATTTGATTTTCTGATCATTTCTCGAAGTGCGTCTGTGTGATTCATAGATGACAGACATAAAAACATTCTGATACCTTGACACATGTTTATTTGTATAATGATAATAAGTATTTTATCAGTCGGTATGCCTCCCTGGGTTTCTCAGGCACTCATTGTCCATCAGCGCCACCTTATAGGACTGAGCTGTTGGCGGGCAATCGTTTCACTCTTGATACAAAAGCTTAGTTCATCAGACATTTGCATCGCATTATTGCATTGGATCTAGTACGAAACGGCCTTTACTCTGCAGTATAATGTTATTATGTGAATGAATCCAGAGCCACACTGTTATTAACAGCGAATGAGAGTCAGCATACAGTAAAATATGTTCATTAGCATCATCAGAAGCGTAAAGAAGTCCCTCACTGTACACACTGCGAAAAAATGACTTTCTTAGTATGTGTAACAATGTTCCTATAAATGGGAAGAAGGAGGCGGGAACCGGCGAACGTTCAACCAAACTTTAATCAAATAAACCAGCAACAAAACGAAAGTAAAGTGCTCCCTCACGGCCGACTGTCGGCCACACAAACATAATAAAACATAACATGAAATCCAGGCCTGGTTCTCTCTTGTCCTTCACTACATCGCTCCTCCTATTATGCTTCCGGAGCTCCTCCGTGAGGGCTCTCACTAAATCCTTGGTGTTTCGAGTCAGATCCGTGGGCGTGGCTTGTTGGTTTTGACTAAATCTTTGGTGTTTCAAGTCTTATGAAACCTTTACCCTAACCCACACCCTAACCTTACTCTAATCATCTAAACTACCTATGATTGTTAAAATTGATGAAAAAACACGTTTGGGTGATGACGTCAGACTCGAAACACCAAGGATTTAGTGAGAGCCCCTCCGTGAGAGATGCGAGACCGGTGCAACGCGCAGCTGGCGCTCATTATCACTCGCATCACCGGCCTCGCTGCCGTTCCCGCATGGCCCTCGTCCCGCTCTGCTTGTCACAGTATGTTTGCCTGTTTTACAGTACAAATGTCAAAAATTTTCTTGATGAGCAAAACGACCCAAGAAAATAAGTCTTGTTTTTAGAAAAAAAGTATGATATTTCCGTGAATTTATACTTAAAACAAGCAAAAAAAATCTGCCAATGGGGTAAGAAAAATAATCTTGAATTTAGTGACTAAGAAAAAGGTAAACCTTAATTTAAGATTATTTTTCTTATCCCATTGGCAGATTTTTATGCTTGTTTTAAGTACAAATTCACTGAAATTTCATACTTTTGTTCTAAAAACAAGACTTATTTTCTTGGGTCGTTTTGCTCATCAAGAAAATGCATCTTGATTCAAGAATTTTTAGACATTTGTAAGGAAAACAATACAAAAATACTGAGAAAGTCATTTTTTGCAGTGCAGTACTTTTAAATTGTGCAAACACTGCACTGTTGTGTGTTTTTATGTGATGACAGGGCTTCCCAATGGACCGAAGTCAGTAGGCTGTTTAGCAGGCGATGCTCAGTCATACATACTCTTCTGTGACTTCTTTGACCGCATTATTGAATCCTATCATGGCTACAGGGTCACCAGTGACGCAGTGCAAGAGAGTGACTTCAACTATGATAACCTTAAGGTAAAATAACTTTCTAAAAATCTAAGTACCTGGTGGCGAGGAACCAAAACTCCAATGATGAATAAATGGAGAAAAAACCTTGGAACAAAACAGACTCAGCTGGGAGGGCCACTCAGTAACTAAGTAAAAGTTTTTGAGTAAATTTTGTGACGTTTGAGGTAGGGCTGTTGCGATAAACCGACGATAAATATCACGTGATTTATGAACAGCTTTTGAGTGAAGTACGGGAAAATGCTGCTGCACACGAAAGCCAGAGGGCGCTCTCTTGCAGAAACTCCAAATACGCACTGCAGAAGAAGACCATAACACGTTCTAGAATCTAGGAAATGTCTATGGACATCTTTTTATCATTGTTACTCAAGCCTCATCAGGTATTTTTGTGATAATAACGTATATTTATAATGATCATGTTTGACGGGTGTTGCTTTTTCAAATGCACATTATAAGTGACTCAAATTTGCACTGCTATTATCAATGTAAATGATTACACTGAAGCATAAACAAAACTGTTAAAAACTTAGTATAAATCTGCACAGCAGATTTATACTGAGGCACGTGTCCCAGTAAAAGGGGTCTAGCAACTCCCCTGCAGTGCACCCATTCTATTTGCAAGTTGTAATCTGTAATATTCTGCACATGGGTCTTTGATCCAACAAGTAGTACTGTACTTCTGTTTTACTGGAATTTGAAAGAAGGAAATTACTAATCATCCAATGTTTTATATATTGGATGCACTCTGCCAGTTTTGATAGTTTAGAGCAGTAGTTCTCAAACTTTTTAGATCAAGTACCACCTTTAGTAAAATTAGTTGTTCCAAGTACCACCTAATGACCACCATAGAAAACACTTGAATAAACCCTCAAATGAATAGTTGAGCTGAGAATCTTTACTTGTTTCATGATTAGATACACCTCATCCTCCAATTCTAATGTATTATTAATAATTAATTATAAATACTGTTTTCAAACTAAAGAACATGTTTTTCCTTTTTTTAAGTTAGTCGGCAGTAATAGTGGACACAAAACATTTTTCCGTAACGGTGCACTGTAAACAGGGCTCTTTAAATGACTCTTTGTGGGGACTTGCAGAAACACTACAAACCTATATTAAGGACAGACAATGTGAAAAGATTATTTAACACAGAAGATAATTATAAATATATACATAAACATGCAGAGAACAGCTGTATATAACAAACAGATATCTAGAGATCAGATTATAAACGGGACATGTGTGTTATAAGGTGGTGATTATAGGATCTGTTTTAAGTAAGTCTGTCTTGTTTCATTTTTTTATTAGACTCACACTTTACTGCAGCGGCTCTTGTCAAAGCGGCCTGTCAAAATTAAATCGCAATGCTCAATTCATTGATTTAACCTTGTGTAGATGCAGACGCGTGTTGAATTAGCGCTTTACAGCATTATCAACAGCTTTAAACAGCGGTTCAAGTGCAGAAATACATAAGAAGCTTAATTTACACAAAGCTAATCGGATGAGAGAGAGTGAGAGACTCACAAGTGTCTGTCTGCTCCCGCTCTGTGTTTGAGCTGCCTGTCACGCATCGACCAATGATAAATAAACAATAATTCATACCACTATATTAAAATTGCACATAGGCTATATGAGATGTATTCTAGATTTATCGATCATGCATAACATTTGAAATTGTATTTAAAACACAAAATGAATGTATAAAGTATGGTTTATGCACAAACCATTTTTAAAGACCTTTCATGACACCAAAGGACACCTTGCGAAGTCAGTAAATCGATAAACATTGAACAGTAAAGGCCAGTACAATCTAAGCAACAAATAGAAATTAAAATGACATAAAAGCCTGCCTTAACATGTGAATGTAATATAAGGTAATGTATGTAAACTGATTGTAAATAACACTTTACTGACCATGACATGGTGCGACTAGACTTTGCTAACAACTTTTGTTTTACATCAGTAGCTTAATCAACTAGTATCTTAATAAGTAGCTTTAATAAGATTTTTAAAACAAACTGTACATTAAATACAAATTTGACCAAGAACTGAAAAGTCATTTCATTACCTGTGATGATGGTTCCCTTTCTGTCGGTCTCTCGACGTTGTGTCGAACCGACAGAATGGGGTTTGTCATGAGAACCTATCATCTTCTGAGTATTTAGAAAAGGCCAATGAAAATTGGCGAATGAAATTTGCATTGCTCAGCTCATTCATTCACCTGTTGGTCTGAGGAGCCTAAAGCATCCTCCCCCAAACGCTGGGGTGGGCGGCCAGTGTTGTGGCATGAGGGACACAACGTCTCGTTCCCTCCATCAGGGAACCGAGGTTACATCCGTAACCAAGACGTTCCCTTTCTGTCGGTCTCTCGACGTTGTGTCGAACCGACAGAATGGGGTTTGTCATGAGAACCTATCATCTTCTGAGTATTTAGAAAAGGCGAATGAAATTTGCATGCCGGGCTCCTCCCCGGATGTCCGGGTATAAGAGGGAAGCCGGCGTGCTCATTCATTCACCTTTTGTTCTTCAGAGCCTAAGCATCTGGTGAGCTTCTCTACGATCTTTGGTGATCATTTTGCTGCTGTCTTGCAATCTTCGACGTGGTACAGCGGACGGTCCCTTCCTGCAGTGACTCTCCCCTGGGCGTCTCGGCAGTTCCGGAGGTGTTCGAGCAAATTTCCTTTTCTAAAAGAGCAAATTTCTCCAGCGTGGCTTGTCCCGCTGTTCTCATGGGTGCAACACACTCATCGAGGAGGGGGACGGACACAATGCCTGCTTCCAGTACGCTGGGGAAGACGTTGTGGATACGTCCTGCCCGCACTGCGGGTGGTGACGATTCAGACATTGCGTCACAGGTGGCTGTGTTCCCACGGGACTCAGCCACCACCTCGTTTGCTCCCCGTTCCGTGGCGACAGGACTACGGCCCTGCCGTCCGCTATGGCAAGCAGCGAGGGTGATATGAGGATTACTGTGAGCGATAATCCGCCAGCCACGGCTCACGGACCGTTCACACCTCGTCTCGCTCGTCTGACCGTTCCCCAAAAAGACGGTCCGCCGTCTTATTCCTCAATCATGTATTCGGACACGATGCGTGATGATGAGATGTCTCTTGCAGCATCGGGCTACATGGCACCTCGGGTTTGAGCGCGGCTCCAAGCCGCGCCCGCCCCCAGTCACGTGTTTACCGGAAGTGCACGAGGAACTTTGTAAGACCTGGAATGCCCCTTCCCGGCACGTTTCACGTCAAACAAAGTTCTGTCACCCTCTCTTCCCTCGAGGTTGAGACAGCTGGAGGATACATCGGTGTCCCCCAGGTGGAGTATACCGCCGCGGTGCACTCGTGCCCGTAGGTGGCTCGACCTAGACTCCCGTCCAAAGCATGTGGTGTCTCGGCATCTCTGGTGTCCAGAGCTTAAATTGCGGCGGACCAAGCTGCCTCCTCTCTCCACGCTATGGCTCCTGCCAGGCCAGGGCGTTGAGAGAGCTCGACGTACCCGTCTCGCAAGGGGGGGTTGGTTGGTGTTACTGTCGAGCCGCGGCGGCCCCGCTCACCCCCCGCCCGTCAAGGGGGGCGCGAGACCCGCACGTAGCCTCCCCGGAGGGTTCTCGACAGTAAGAAGCAGTCCTCCGTGCCGCAACTCGGCCGCCTCGGCCGTTGAGTCCCGTGCACTGTCTGCTTCCCAGCAGCCCTGGTCCTCTTCAACGCCCTCCAGCTCTGGCGCCCCCCACTCAGGCGGCCCCCCCTGGAGGAGACAGCGAAGAGGAGACCATCGCCCCATCAGCAGCCGCGGCGCAGCGGCTGTCATGGGAACACCTCAGGGTGATCGAGGCTACATTGGGCCCGACCCCAGCCACATCGCTGGGAAGTCGGATAGGTACGGATCCTGCCCCGTCTCTCCATCTGCTGGCCCCCTCCGGGGGGCTGGCGCCCACTTACTCTCAAAAAAGGAGAGTTTCCTCTCTCTCTGGGTACCACAGCCACTCTCACCCCCTGCACGACGGTGAACGGCAAACTCGACGTTGCGTCATGGCAAAGCGCAATGTCGAGTATAAACACCAGCCCTCAGCACTCTCAGTCAGAGTCAGTTGAGCTGCGCAGTCGCCAGGCAGGAAAAACGGCAGAGCCGATCTCCTCCCCGGGGGACCTCCCCTGGCAAGGAATCCGTACTGCTAGCCATCGAACCACCCCCCGGGGGGACAATGAAAAAGATCGTACCTTAGCCCCTTCTCATTCTGGGAGCCTGTCCGGCTTCCCAGGCTGTCAGACTGGCTAGGGAAGACGATCCGTCTCGGCTACGCGATCCAGTCGCCTCATGCTCACCAAGTTCAGCATCCGATGTACCTCAGTCAGAGGCTAGGATGTTCCCATACTTCGGGCCGAGGTTGCCACCCTTCTGGTGAAGGGAGTAATCGAGCCCGTCTCACCAGCCGAGATGTTCAACGGGTTTTACAGCCTGTACTTCACTGTCCCCAAGAAAGGCGGGGGGTTGCGCCCTATCTTGGGTCTGTGTGTTCTGATCAGGCACGTACTTCATGTCTCGATCCTCCCTCGACATCGGCCGTTCCGACAGTTCGTGTTCGAGGGACGGGCATATCAGTACAGGGTCCTCCCCTTCGGTCTGTCCCTGTCTCCACGAGTCTTTACGAAGGTCGTGGAAGCCGCCCTCCTTCCCCGTGGGAAGGAGGTGTGCAGGTACTAACTATCTCGATGACTGGCTCAGTTTTGGCACACTCTCGAGATCTGTTGTGTACACACAGGGACCTGGTTCTCCGGCACCTAGATCAGTGGGGCTACAGGTCAACTGAGAAAAGAGCAAGCTCTTCTCGGTGCAGAGCATCCTCTTTCTCGGTATGGAACTCGACTCTGTCCTCACGAGCGGCCCCGCTCACCCCCCGGGGGGGGCGCGAGACCCGCGATGAGGAAGCCCGCAACCTCACGGCCTCCCAGAGGCGCGCGACTGATTAGCGCGCCCGATCAGTGTTGAACTGCCTGAAGTTCAGACAGTCAGCGGTCCCCCTGTAACAAGAGGCTCCTGGGATACATGGCATCCTCGGCGGGGGGGTCCCCCTTGGGTCGATGCACATACGACCGCTCCAACACTGGCTGCAGAGTCAAGTTCCTTGGAGAGCGTGGCACACCGGCAGCAGGCGTATGGTCACACGCTTTTCTGCCGACACACCCTAACCCCCTGGTCTCCATGACCTTCTTGCGGACAGGGGTCCCCTTTGGGATGCCTCCCTGCATGGTTGGGGTGCCGTGTGCAACGGGCAAGCAGTGTCGGGGCTGTGGACGGGCCCCCGTCTGCGTTGGCATTTCTACTGCCTAGAGTTGTTGGTTGTGCAACTTGCATTGAGGAGGCTACTACCTCTCGTGCAGGGAAGCACGTGCTGGTCCGGTCGGACAGCACAGCTGCTGTGGCGTATTCTTTCACTCACAGCAGCTAACATGACTCGCCCGACGCCTCCTCCTCTGGAGTCAGCAGGTGATCAGCTCCCTGCGAGCCACACAGATCCCAGGCGTCCTGAACCAGAAAGCCGATGTGCTCTCTCGTCAGTTGACGCCTCGCGGAGAGTGGCGACTCCCTCCCCACGCAGCCGGCTCATTTGGGGCAGTTTGGCCAGGCACAGGTGGTCCTGTTGCCTCCCCGGACTCCACCCATTGTCCGCTTTGGTACTCCCTGTCCGAGGTACCCTCGGCACGGATGCCCTTGCGCACAGCTGGCCGCGGGACAAGCGGAAGTACGCTTCCCCCCAGTGAGCCTCATTGCACAGGGCCTGTGCAAGGCCAGGGAAGAGGAGCATCAAGTGGTACTAGTTACGCCCCTTTGGCCTAACCAGGACTTGGTTCTCGGAGCTGAGGCTCTGACAACTCCCCCCTGGCCGCTCCCCCTGGCGGACAGCTTCCCCAGGGGAAGGGGCACGTTACGGCATCCCAGGCAAAACCTGGTCTCCATGTCTGGACGGGACGAGGAGATCCTGAGTGACCCACCCCCGGTCCGGTTGGGACGTCACTCAGGCTAGGGCTTCGGCCACTGGGCGGCTATACGCCCATAGGTGGCGCCTCTTCTCGTCCTGGTGCTCTTCTTGGCGAGAAGACCCGCGGAGTTGCTCGGTTGGGTACGAGCTGTCCCGTCCTCAAGAGAGACGGGGGAGTAACCTCTCCCCCTTCACACTGGGAATGTATGTAGCCGCTACGGCCGCTCATCATGACCCAAGTGCTGGGTAGCCTCTGGGACAGCACGACCTGGTCATTAGGTTCCTAAGGGGTGCGAGAGCGTGACCACCTTACCCGCGCTCCGTACCCTCTTGCGACCTAGAGGCCCTTCAAGCCTCTCGGGTTGCCGCTCTATCTCAATCTTGATAAAGATGGCTTTCCGCATGGCGCTCACCTCCAAGAGGGTAGGGGATCTACAAGCACCCTCCGTGTCCACAGATTGCCTAGAACTCGGGGCCGGGATTCTCACGTTATCTTGAGACTCCGGCTACGTGCCCATGGTTCCCACCACTCTCTTCCGAGAGACCAGGTGGTGAACCTGCAGGCGCTCCCCTCCGGGGAGGAAGACCCAACCTATCCGTGCTGTGTCCAGTACGCGCACGGCGCCTCTACTTGGACCGCACGCAGAGCCCAGAAGCTCTGAGCAGCTCTTTGTCTGTTTCGGAGGTCAGCAGGAGGGCTGTCTGCAAACAGAGGCTGGCGCACTGGATCGTGGATGCCCTCGTTAGGGCATACCGATCTCATTTCGCCCCTGCCCGTTGGGGGTGAGGCACACCCCTCGTGGGCACTGGCTCAGGGCGCCTCTCTGGCAGACATCTGCGGAGCTGCGGGTTGGGCTATGCCTAACAACTCCGTGAGGTTCTAATACCTACGCGCTGAACCGGTGTCAGCCCGCATCCTGGCAAGGTGTGGGACCGGCAGCCGGTAGGGCGTACGCCTGCGGAAGCCCTTCCCCCTCCGGGGGGAGCAGTGGCGATCCCGCCTCGCTTCTTTCCCCTCGGGTAAAGAACAGGCATTCCATCCATCACTAAGCACCCTTCCAGGGGACAGGCTGGGCAGAGCAGCCCTGCCCCCTTAGGCCGGGGAACAGTTGAGTTATCTCCCACATAGCTCTAACCGGACCTAGTGCTCCAGACGTGGTAACACCCCCTCCGTGGGCTGTTCCGTCTGATGTATCCTCATGAATGGTTCCCACCTTGGCAACCCATGACCTCCCCAGGTGGACTCCCACCTTGCGGTTAACTCCTGTCCGCACTTTCTTCCCATGAGTTCTCCCCTGATGGTGAGACCATGTGGTGTCTCCACTAATTCCTCCCTACAATAGGTAGTGGCCTCTGCAGCGTTTTTCCCCCAGGGGGAATAATGCTTACCCAGTGGCCCTTACGGTGCCGGGCGGCTTCTCGCCATTTAGAGAATTAGGCCTCCGCCCGTGACGGCCGGCGTTAGGGGGCTTCCCAACGTTTTGTGGAAAGCTCTGGGTCCCCCTTCCTCTCCACTGGAGGGTCATAATTTCGCGTTAGCGTCTTCGTCTGACTCGCCCAGGCCAGTCAACTTCGCTCCGCAGAGATTGTGACGCGGCTCAGTGCTGTGGCGTTTTCCATAGGAACCCCATTCTGTCGGTTCGACACAACGTCGAGAGACCGACAGAAAGGGAACGTCTTGGTTACGGATGTAACTTCGGTTCCCTGATGGAGGGAACGAGACGTTGTGTCCCTCATGCCACAACACTGGCCGCCCACCCCAGCGGTCGGGGGAGGATGCTTTAGGCTCCTCAGACCAAAGGTGAATGAATGAGCACGCCGGCTTCCCTCTTATACCCGGACATCCGGGGAGGAGCCCGGCATGCAAATTTCATTCGCCAATTTTCATTGGCCTTTTCTAAATACTCAGAAGATGATAGGTTCTCAAGACAAACCCCATTCTGTCGGTTCGACACAACGTCTCGTTCCCTCCATCAGGGAACCGTGGTTACATCCGTAACCAAGACGTTCTGCAGTCTATTGAATTCTTCCATGCTAATTAAATCCACCATATATACACAGTCATATCTCATGCCTTATATGCTTTAAACTGATCTGTTTCAACATATTTTTAGAAATGTTATCTCGAACACACGTTAAATCTTACATCATGTGACAAAACATTTTTCTACGTTTTATCAGAATCAGAAGAGCTTTATTGCCAAGTGTGTTTGCACACACAAGGAATTTTCTTTGGTGTTGAAAGCTTCTATTACAGACATTTAACACAATGACAGGACAATTATAATAACGATTTAGTCTAAAAAGATTCTAAAAAGATGCATATATAAAATAAAAGACTTTTGTACAGAAAATGGAAATAATAACATATAAGAGACATTGTACAGGGTAGTATATTGTGAATTTACATATGTTGTATGTAGTGTAATGTACATGTAGAAATAAAATGTACATGTTATTTATTTATTTATTTATTCATTTATTTATTAGATATTATTTATTATAATGATCTTGCTTGGTCTATAAACACCATGCACTGTGCTGTGTTTTACCTTTCTGTGTTTTTCTAATTTGCTCTTGTAAAGCTGCTTTGGAACAATGCACATTGTGAAAAGCGCTATATAAATAAAATTGAATTGAATTGAACATGTAATAAGGCATTATAATATACACTATAGGAGTAGTAAAAAGGTGGAATATTGCTCTCGGGGAGCAGTTAACAGTTTAAGAGGAAGATGGCCTGGGGGAAAAGCTGCATTTGTGTCTGGAAGTCCTGGTGTTTAGTGCTCTGAAGCGCAGGGGGGCAACAGCTCAAAAAAATTGTGTCCAGGGTGTGTGGATGATTTTTCTTGCCCTGTTCTTCATTCTGGAATCATACAGGTCCTGAAGTGTGGGCAGAGGAGCACCAATAATTTTCTCAGCACTACGAACTGTCCATTGTATTCTTCATATGTCTGATTGGGTGGCCGAGCCAAACCAGACAGTTATTGAAGTGCACAGAACAGATTCAATGACTGCTGAGTAAAACTGGGTCAGTCGCTCCTGTAGTAGGTTGAACTTCCTCAATTGACGGAGGAAGTATAACCTCTGCTGGGCCTTCTTTATAATGGAGTCTATGTGGTACTCCCACTTCAGATCTTGAGAGATAGTGGAACCCAGGAACCTAAATTACGATAGCCACAGTGCTGTCCAGTGTGGTGAGGGGATGAAGTGATGGAGAGTTCCTTCTGAAGTCGACGATAATCTCTACTGTCTTGAATGCATTCAGCTCTAGGTTGTTTTGACTGCACCAGCCAGCTGAGCAACCTCCCTTCTGTAAGCAGATTTGTCACCATCTTGGATAAGGCCAATGACTGTGGTGTCATTTGCAAAATTTGGGATTTTGACAGAGGGGTCTGTAGAGGTGCCTTCATTTGTGTAGAGTGAGAAGAGCAGTGGGGAAAGAACACATCCTTGAGGAGCTCCGGTGCTGATGGTACATGTGTTGGATGTAAATTTGACCAACCTTACTAGCTGCTGCCTGTTTGACAGGAAGTTAATAATCCACTGACGGGTAGAGGTTGGTACAGAGAGCTGGGTAAGTTTGGGCATAAGGAGGTCCGGGATGAGGGGATCAAGAAAGGGTCTGGTGATGTCCTTCAGGTGGGCCAGAACAAGTCTCTCAAATGACTTCATGACCACAGATGTTAAAGTAACAGGCCTGTAGTCATTAAGTCCAGAGATTTTGGGGGTTTTTTGTACAGGGATGATGATGGAGCGTTTGAAGCATGAAGGGACTTCACACTGCTCCAAAGAGCTGTTAAAGATCTGAGTGAAGATGGGCGACAGCTTCTCTGCACATACTTTCAGGCTGGAGGGTGAGACATTGTCTGGGCCTGGTGCTTTTCTGATCTTTTGTCCGTGGAAAAGCTGACACACATCCTCTTCACAGATCCTAAGTGCAGGTTGAGTATTAAGAGGTGTTACTGGTATAGCAGAGATGGGGTCAGGGCGGGTGTGGAGGGTGAGAGACTCTTTTCAAAAGGACAATAGAAGTCGTTTAGATCGTCAGCCATTCGTTGATTACCCACAGACTGGGGGATGATGGCTTGTAGTTGGTCAAATCTGTCAGGCCTTTCCACACTGATGCAGGGTGGTTGACTGAAAACTGGTTCTTCAGCTTTTCAGAGTAGCTTCTCTTAACTGCTCTCAGAGCCATTGAGAGAGAGAGAGTTGTGTATCCAATGGAACAGTTTTTTCACAGCAACGGCGGTTCATGGAGGCTCTCAATTGTAGATAGTAGTAACGCATGGAGCTGCGGCTAAACAGACAGATTGTGACATAAACGTAACTCATTTGATGATTAAACAAATTTAAGAAATAAAGCATTTAAAGAGAAAACATAACTTCCTGGAACTATCTGAAGGCTCCATAAATCTTCTGTTGTCACATCTCTCTCAATGGCCCTGGCTGCTCTTATCTCCTTTGTCAGTGTGTTTTTGGCCTGTTTATACAAGATTTTGTCCCCACTTCTATTGCATCTTCTTTAGCCTGACGAAGCTGTCTCAGTTTCATTGTAAACCGTGGTTTGTCATTGTTGTATGTTAAGCGAGTCCTGGTGGGAATACACATGACCTCACAGAAACTGATGTAGGATGTCACCGTGTCAGTCAACTCATCCAGATCAGCGGCTGCAGCTTCAAAGACATCCCAATCTGTGCAGTTGAAACAGGCTTTTAGGGCTCGTTCTGTTTCGCTGCTCCATTTCTTTGCTGTTCTTGCTACAGGCTTGGAAGATTTAAGCTTCTGTCTGTAGGTAGGGAGAAGATGAACCAGGCAATGATCAGAGAGACCCATAGCTGCTCTGGGAACAGAGTGCTGTGCATACTGTAAGGCACCACCCACTGGTCCAATGACGGTATCCAGAGGCGTGGCGAAGGCTTCACACGTGTTCTTGACTTCCTTTGTTTAGTGAAATAGTATTTGCATGAAAGCACATTTCACTTAATTACCTCTATTTTATCTGACTCCAATTTAATAATATCTCGACTTCTCATTTAGTTTACATTTAATTTTTATCATTAATAATTGTGAAATTTGGACGGATGTCTAATTCCTCTGTTTTTTTCTAAATTACACTCCTTCATCCGATTCTCAATGTCGCTTAGAGTCTCGCGCCGGCCGTTATACGCAGATCTCACGGTCACAAACTCGCCAGTCTTGGTCACTGCCAGAGGTTTCTATGACTAGTAATGCTCAGATGGCCGACTCCAACCAGCACTTCCTGAAACATTATTTGATCTAGTCCTCTTAGACTATTGACAACTTAATTAAAGTAATGATTTTTCCAACCAGAGGTCATGACCACTCCATAGAGATAAATAGACCAATCTTACTTCCTCTGACGGTAGCTTTATATAATCATGCCATAGTTTCCTATGTACACTTAGTTAGAATAATATTACAATAACCAGAGGTTTTGGTGACTTGCCCTATTTAGATTGGTCAGACAACCTATGTTGCTTTTCTAAACGGAAACGATAGCCCCTACAGTCTAATTACACTTAAACTAATGCCAAGCAGTTAGCCGGAGCTCTAAAATCTCAGCTGGCGTGCCCAATGCTCCACTTAATACAGGATTCTAGTCCGTCACTAACCTGAACGTAGATTTGCGGTAACAAAGGATATAGTGTGATCTACTAAAGTTTATAAACTCAGAACAATACAGAATGAATTCAAACATAACAATTTATTAGCCAGGTAAGCATAATTCAAAATCCAATTCAAGGTTCAATTCAATAATCAATGGCAATCAATATAATTCAATAACAAATAATAGAAAAGCATAGGAAATAAAGCAAAGAGAAGTTCAATGTTGCATACCTGGCAAGAGACGACACACAGGAATTTGTGCGGGAGATCTGGCTACAGATTCGCTGATATTTTTGTCAACTTTCCTTAAATACCAAACCAGAACAAAGCATTATGTAAATATTCTTTAGAGTTAGAAATTTGGCTGTGATTGGGTCTTGTGATCCCTGGGGCTGTACTTAATCTGCATACAGTAGGTGATTGGTGAAAGTCACCAAATGTGTGAGAAATGTTCCAGCACTGAGAGAAGTTTGTTAAGTTCTTACAAAACTTTGTCATTACATTGTTGTTATGGGAGTGAGACCGTTGTACCAGTTGCACTGAGACCTTTTGGATGTTACCAAACATGTGTATGTTTTTTGTGTATGTGACGTGTTCTTTTCTTGTGTACGGTCCTCAGAGCTTTTGGGTGTCCTGCGTTGAGTGAGAGGGGAGGAAAGGAACAGTTGGGGGTGCAGGGTGAGGTCTGCATCTGTGATTCACTTGTATGCGTCGTTTGAGATGTAGGTGTTAGCTCAGTAGGGAGTTTGCTGTACTGGAGGGAGTCCGTTGTTTCTCAAAGGAAGGTGTCCTTTTGGTTCAGGTTTTTCACTGTACTGAGAGATGCTCTTTGTCCTTTTCCCGAGATGATTATCTTTTGATCAGGAATCGGTGTGTTGTTCTTTCAGGAAGGGGCACCCTTTTGGCCTAGGTTCTCCACTGTGCTTAGAACCATTCTTTGTTTCTCAGGAGAAGAATAGTCTCTGGTCAGGACATCTTGGCTCCGACCTTACAATACCGTATTGTGGTCTAACAGTGATCCAGTATGTTGCTATCTCTGGTGGGGCATGTAATGTGCTGCCTGTACTTTGACAGCTCACGGTTGAGGTTTGCTCTGTTAAAGTCTCCAAGAATGACAATAAGCGAGCCCGGGTGTTGCTATTTCACGAGAATAAATGAAGAAAACTCGTGTGGCGAATAAAAAGGTTTGCAGTTGATGGAGAGCGCTTCTAAGTTAGAAAAACGCATTTTCAGTGTTGTTTCTTCTCTTCACCAACCTTCGTTAATATAAAAACATACTCCACCACCACGCGTCTTCCCTTTTGACTCAGCAATGCGATCCGCTCTGAACAGCTGGAAACCCGGACCCCAGATGTAACGCACTGTCCGGTATGGAGTCATTCAGCCATGTTTCTGTAAAACACAGCGCAAAAGTATTTTGTCCATTTTGTTGGCAAGGGAGCAGACATTCACCAGGTGTATACTCGGCAGCAGGGTCGTTGGAGTCTAACGAGCACACCCGCTCGCTTCCTCTGCTTGCGTATTTTGGAGCATTTGTATAGAGCTGCCGGTCCTCCGAGGAAAAAAATGTCCAATAAAATGTCTGAGTTTTCAATATTTGGAAAAAGATTGATGATAGTGCATTGCTTAAAGGGGTCATATTGCGCAAATAAATGTTTTTCTGTGTCTTTGGTGTGTTATAAGGTGCCCATGCATCTATTAGGCATGTAAAATTTCCAAAATTAAAGTGTCGGAACAAAAGATGCATTGTATCTAAAAGCGAATGCTCACCCAGACCTGCCTGAAACGCCTCGTGTAACCACACCCCCACAAATCTGCGTCAGTTCGTGGTATGATTTGACTATGACCGCCCAAATGTAGACGCAAGTAAGGTGGGCGTACCTGTCAGTACAATACGCCCTTTTCACATGACGTCACGCATCTTCCGTTCTGCCGCGAAGCAGTGTATCATTACTTCCGCTAGCACTCCAGTTCATAAGGTGGCGGTAATGCACCCATAAGCTGATTTGCCAACCGCCAGTAAAACTCAAGAAGAAGTTACTTCTGCTAGTGCCTCAGAATGGAGTTTACCAAGTCCCTTGCACATCTGCCACAAATACGTCTAGATGATGTACAACGTCTTGCAGACAAATTTTCGCTAACGACAAGATCAAAGCTAGAGAAAGGATACAAATTCTTCGTTGAACAGTACCTGTTTGATTATCAAGGTAAGTGTTTTGTTTTCTTTTTGTGTTAGCGAAGGTGCTAGGATAAGTACTTGAATACGTGTTCTGTCAGTTTTTTTTTCTCACTGTTGTTAAATTCCAGCGCGACGGCAAAACAGAAGTTCTTCTTCTTCTTCTTCTTCTTGTTTGTTGCAAGACGGATGTTATGATACACTGCTTTGCAAAAAGGCGGAAGTTAAGTGACATCATTGTGAAAAGGGCGTATTGCGGGTCTTCTTTCAGTCTTCTTTTTCCTACAAACTTTTGAACCTGGTACAGAGTGTGTATGTGCAGTGATAACTTCAGTGAAGTTGATGTCATCAGTTGTAAATGCATGTGTATGTATGGGGCGGTGATGATGCCCATGAAGTTTATGTTATCAGTCACAAATGCTTGCGTTTGTCCAGGCCAGTGATGATTTTGTTGAAGTTCATGTTGTCGTGTGTTGAAGGTCGGTGATGATGTTGAAGTTTATTTTGTGAGCTCTGAATGTGTTTTTTCTACAGGGAGGTGATTATTTTGATGAAGATTATGTGGTGAGCTGTGAGGTGAGTGCAGGTCGTGCTGTTGATGACTTCTGTTTCCCTGTACACTGCAGCCGAGGGGAGCGCAGACACCTCCTCGCATTGGCCAAAACAGGTCCTCTTAAAACATTACAATACTGTGATGACTGAAGGAATCTTGTTGCTATTGTGTGCTAATGTGTCTTGTTTTTGTAGTTTTGGAGCAGCTGAGTGAAGATCTCCCAGGAAAGTTTTACTCTATAGAAGAACTGAGCTGTGAAAGTGAAGACCGCAGGGTTGTTATGGACTCTCCACCCTCTTCCCTGATAAAGACCGGCGTGGCACGGGATTGGCCTGATGGTCGGGCCCTGTGGTTGGTTCATCTTAAAAATGCTTTATGTTGGGCATAAATATATAAAATGAACACCGATCAACTCGCCAAATGCAGATTAAAATCAAGCGTGACCGGTAATGCTGTCAAATCAATAGCTCTCTTGGCTGATTATATAAATGATGTTCACTCTGCTGCAGAAATTCGTGTAAGCAATCTGTGTAGATTTAACACTAACATGCTGGTTTCGGTCGCACACCGCCCAAATCGCAGCTCCACATCAGTGGGGCAACTAACAAGGTATTGCTATGTGTAAGTTCAATTTCAAAGTCTACTAAAGCTTACACTTTTTAGTTTAAAATCATTTTTATTGAATAAAAGGTGGCTTTTAAATGTTAATCACATGAGTAGATATCATATCATATTGGTAATCCTTTGTTTTCAGGTATCTTTTATTTGTGTGGCAGAATTAAGAAACATACAGTACTAAGGCTTTGGTAATCAGGGGACTCATTTATAAAACATGCATAAGGACAGAGTGTGTGAATGCAAAAATCCACCAATAAAACGTTTTTTTCAGCTGCGCACAATTTCAACATCATTTGCGAATTATAGATTTCACATGTGAAAGAGAGGCGTACACACATTTTCTTTGCATAGGTTAGTACTATGAATCACACTTATGCACTTTGAGAAATAATGGTACAATACAATTTAGGATGGTTTCTACGAAGCATTTTATAAATGAGGTTTATTTCAGTTTTTCTTTTGGATAAAAATAAATTCCAAATGGCTGGTAACTTAAACGTTTAGTAGCCAAATTGGCTGGTGAGTGAAAAAGTTAACTTCAAACTCTACAGTACCCTCCACTATTATTGGCACCCTTGGTAAATATGAGCAAAGGTGGCTGTTAAAATAAATCTGCATTGTTTCTCGTTTTGATCTTTTATTTAAAAAATCTACAAAATTCCAACATTTCATTGAAGGAAAACAATTTGAAGTGGGGGAATATCACATTGAGAAAAAAATGTTTTTCTTCCATGTATGTTGGCCACAATTATTGGCACCCTTGTATTTAATTCACCCCGCAACCTTAAATGATAAGAAAATCAGCTCTGAGTGTTTTCTTTTCAGTCTGATGAGGTTTGAGATTACATTGAGAGTCATCTGTGTTACGATCGTGAGGCTGAAGAACCCAAGTGCAGGCAGGCGGTGTGTAAGGGGTTAACAAAAACTTTATTTACAAGACAACAAAGGGAACAAAGCAAAACACCCACGACGGGGAAAACTGAAATAAGAATATATATATAAATGGATAAACAAATACTTCCCTCAAGGGGGCAAAAACGAGAACTAAGTAATAATCAAACTAACAAGCAAAACAAGGCAGGAACAAGACAAGAGACTCACTGGGGAACAAGACAAGAGACTCACTGGGAAGCAAAGACAGAGGACGTTGAACAAACACGACGAACTGGATACAATACACGAGCACTGGACAAAGAAACATGAGGGCATTAAATAGGGCAAGACAAACAAGGGATAATGACACAGGGCAGGTGAGGGTAATGGAACACGGCCGGAAAGTAATACGGGAAACGAGAGGGGCGGGGCTAATGACAAGACACTGGAGATAATGCATATTATTGTCAAAAGGACTCTCCACACATAACCAAAGACTTTGTCGTGGCTCTGCCTCAGGACCAGGAAATCCAAGACTAAAAGAAGCAGAACCATGACATATCTGAGTCCATTCCTCCATAAAGAATTTCTCCAGATCCTTCAAATGTTGGTCCTCCCTCTTCTTCAGTTCATATCACTCATTTTCTATAGGGTTCGGGTCAGGGAACTGGGATGGCTATTGCACGATCTTGATTTTGTGTTCAGTGACCCATTTTTTATTGATGTTGATGTTTATTTTGAACCAATGTGCTGATGGACGATCTGACCACGACCCATTATAATATTTCTAGCAGAGCAAGTCAGGTTTTGATTTTTTTACTTGTTGGTATTTGATATAAAACATGATGACATGTATCTGAACAAAATGTCCAGAACCTCGGGTATAAAAATAGGTTCACAACAATGAAGATCTGGTGACATATGTAACTGTGGACATGGGGCATTCTTTTATCCCTGTGTGCACCAAACCTATCTTGAGTTATTGCTGCCAAAAAACCTCTTTTTCATTCCATATGGCTGTAGACCCCAGTCCTGGTTGAAGGTCCAGTATGGCAGATTAATATGGTGCAGTTTATTTTTGCATAAGAGCAGAAGATTTGTTTCTTGAACAGTGTCCCAAACAACTTGTGGTGATGGGGGTGCAGTTTTCCTTTATTTTTATTAAATGCTTTCTGACCCCAAAATTCAACTGATTTCTGCAATTTTCCATCTGTGCTCTTTGAAGAGTCTTTGGCCACTCCTTCTCCTAGTTGTGCATTGAGACAATATAGACACACATCCTGTTTCAAGCTGATTTTCAACATCTCCAGTCCTTTAAAACTTCTTGATCATTGAAATGATGTTGGAAATTACATTGTTTATTGTTTTAACTATTTCCTTAAAGCCATTTTGTATTTTGTGTAGCTCAACAGAACTATATTGCACATCAGAACTATATTCTTTGGTTTTATCCATTGTGATAAATGATTAAGGGGGGTTGGGCTTTGTGTTACTAATATTTATTCTCCTGTGCAACAAGAAGTCATAACTGGACAGCGTCATGTTTCTAGTCACCTTGGTGTGCTAAGAGAATGTAAATATCAATGGGAATATACTTGGGAGGTATTTTACTCATAAGAATTTCTAGGGGTACCAATAATTGTGGCCAGGGTGTATTAGAGAAAAAAAAAATCTCTATGTGATATTCCCCCTATTTCAAATTGTTTTACTTTAATGAAATGTTGGAATATTGTATATTTTTTAAATAAAATATCAAAAGGAGAAACAATGTAGATTTATTTTTACAGCCTTCTTTGCTCATATTTACCAAGGGTGCCAATAATGGTGAGCAGGACTGTACACAGGATTTAAGGTTAAAAAACGCTGTATTTTCCACATACCTTGCATGTTTGTATCTCCTTTTTGCCCCGCCTCTCTGAAACGCAGATTTTTTACAAAGCTCATCGCTCTGAAAAGCAAGGAGTGCTATGATTGGCCAGTTAACCAGTGCATAGTGATTGGCCGAATACTGCAAACATGTGACGGAAGTGTAACGTCTCTTGCCATATTTGGAACATCAGGTTCCAAAGCAATTGTACTGACAGGTACGCCCACCTTACTTGCGTATACTTTGGGTCTTAATTAAATCATAACACGAACTCACGTAGATTTGTGGGGGTGTGGTTACATGAGACGTTTCAGGCAGGTCTGGGTGAGCATTCGATTTTAGATAGAATGCATCTTTTGTTCTGACACTTTAATTTTTGCAATTTTACGTGTCTAATACATGCATGGACAACTTATAACACACCAAAGACACAGAAAAACACGTATTCAAGCCATATGACCCCTTTAAATATTACAGTTTTCAACTAAAGCGAAATCATCACACTTATGTATACTATCATGTATAACTATTCCATGAATTATACTATCTTGTATACAGTGAGGGAAATAATTATTTGATCCCCTGCTGATTTTGTAAGTTTGCCTCCTTACAAAGAAATGAAGGGTGTATCATTTTTATGGTGGGTTTATTTTAACGGATAGAGACAGAATATATAAAAAAATCAGGGGAAATGTTATATAAAGGTTATAAATTGATTTTCATTTCAGTCAGTGAAATAAGTATTTGATCCCCTACCAACTAGCAAGAATTCTGGCTCCACAGATTGGTTATGAGCCTATATGGACCACAGATTAGTCCTGCCAACAGAATCTGTATCTTCCAGTTCAACCTCTCCACCACCATGGTCCAGACCAAATGGGTTTTAAATGATGTCAGCGACAAGATTGTAGACCTGCACAAACCTTGAATAGGCTACAGACAGAAGCTTGGTGAGAAGGAGACAACTGTTGGTGCGATTATTTGGAAATAGAAGAAATACAAAATAACTAATGCCCTTGGTCTGGATCTCCCTGCAAGATTTCCCCAATGGAGTAAAGATGATCATGAGAAATGTTAAAGATCAGCCCAGAACTACACGGAAGACGCTTGTTAATGATTTCAAGACAGTTGGGACCACAGTTAGAAAGCAAACCATTGGTAACACATTGGTAGCACGCTATGCCACAATAGATTGAAATCCTGAAGCACCCGCAAGGTCCTCCTGCCCAAGAAGGCCCGCCTGGCTCGTCTTAAGTTTGACAATGAACATCAAAATGATTCAGAAAAGGCTTTGGCGAAAGTGCTGGCACTGCTGTGCGACCAAAATGGACTCCTGTGTTTGGAGGGAGAGAAATGCTGACTATGAGCCCAAGAACATCATTTCTACAGAGAAGCACAGTGTTGGAAACATTCTGCTTTAGGGCTTTTTCTCTGCTACAGGTATACAGGATGACTTCACCGCATTGAGGGGCTGAGGGACGGGTCAGTGTACCGTAAAATCTTGGAAAGATCACCTCCTCCCCTTAACTAGGTCACTGAAGATGGGTCGTGGATGAGCCTTTAACATGACAAAGACCCAAAACATATTGCCAAGACAACCAAATAGTGGCTTAAGGAGAAGCACATTAAATGTCCTAGCCAGTCTCTAGACCCTAGTCCTATAGAACCTCTGTGAAGGAGGCTAAAACTCCAATTTTCTGAGCGACAGCCAAGAACGCTTAAAGATTGACAGAGGAGTGGACTAAATGTATCCGGACACATGTGCAAACCTGGTGACCAACTATCAGAAATGTCTGACCTCTGTGCTTGCTAGCAAGAGTTTCTCCTCCAAGTACAAAGTTATGTTTTGCTTGGGGATCAAATACTTATTTCACTGACTGAAATGAAAATCAATTTATAACCTTTATATAACATTTCCCCCTGATTTTTTTAATATTCTGTCTCTATCAGTTAAAATAAACCTACCATAAAAATTATAGACCCTTCATTTCTTTGTAAGCAGGCAAACTTACAAAATCAGAACGGGATCAAATAATTATTTCCCTCACTGTAGATATCATTCCGTAATGTATTTTAATGATATCATTCTGTATACTATCAATATTCCGCTGTGTACTATAGTTTGTTTTAAAATATAATGATATATGAGTATTAATGAGTATTATGTATACAATAATGTTCATTGATATACTATATAAAAATGTATACAGTTCAACATTATGATTCTATAGCCTAACCCTTGAGAATTATTATTGCTTTAGTTTTAATGTTACCAATATTATATTTAAATATTTAAAAAAACATGTTCTTAGTATAATAGTGGTATAATATAAATGTAAATTAAATTCAGTGAGCAATGTACAGTATTATTGACCATTATTGCACTGTTAAGCTATTTCTACTTTTTTATATATTTTTTATTATTTTCAATATGTAAAGACATTAAAAATGAAAAGAAACTGCATGCAATGCCAGTCATAGTGCAATGCCACCATATACAGTATTGGGGTTGTGGGTTTAACTGGAAGTTTTTTTTCTCATGTAAGATTTGGATTTTTTACAGATGAGCTTAAAAATATTTCATCAATATTTAGTGTACAATTATTTACTATTAATTATTTAATGTGGTAATTACTAGCCGCAGGATAATGCATCCAATCGTTTGTTATCGCAGGATAAACCCCTCCAGTGTGATACAAGAACTGATTGTGATCATACTGATAGGAGCCTTGTATAATGACAGGTTGACTGTACGTTTTCTGTTATTTAATATTGATCGTTATCATCAGCGAACTTGCTTCAGCTAAGTTAGATTGTTAAATGGGTTGCTAATTTATACACCACCCTTATCAGATTCAAGATCTTTATTGTCATATCTACCTGATATTCTATTTTGCAGATGGTGTAAAAAGCATTAAAATATATAATAAAGGACAAAGTAGTAAACAAAGATATACTACAGTAAATATAAAAGAGAATAAAATAGAAAAGTTAATTTATAGTAAAAAAGTGGCAGTGAGTAGTATTTTTGTAAAGGAAAATGTATTTATTGATTTAGAGTTTTTAAAATCATTAATACCGTATTTAATTTAATTTTAAAAACTCTAAACTCATTTCATTGTGATTTTTCCTGCCATTAGGGGGCGGTGTGGCTCAGCGTGACGTCATCAAATGCCGCTCTTTCTCTCGCCTCTGAGCTTTCAAGTGCAAAAGTTAGTTTTGAAATGGGTTAGTTTTGCAACTTCAAATACATGAAGAGAGATTTGTGTGTTTTGTCAACGAGTGCATTCAACTTCAGTTTTATATTTTACAAGTTCACATTGGGGCTGTGAGTGTACATTTTAGTGTACAGATACAAATACATACTTTACAAGTTCCCAAATTAAAATCTACACGCTCTCAAGTTTTGCTACTGATTTATCTTCATATACAACAGGCTTACATGGAAAGTTCGAAAATGTTTTTTGCATGTGATAACCTGGAGTTTTATCACAGTTTTCATGTGTCTTGACATGCTGTCAGTCTGTCACATTGCTGTTGGATGACCTTGTGTTACTCCTGAGGTTTGATTTGATTGAAGTTCAACTCACTGCAATGGCCACAATACATGTAAAAATGCTTCTTTGAAATGAAAATGTGGAATGGTCTCTTCATTTTTTCTTAAATTATTCCTCTCATCATTCTTACCATTTCACTAAAGATGTATGTGCTCATACTGTTTAGGACAAATTGTGACTTCAGAGTGGGTATAGCATTTTTGGCTGTTCTCGATGTGGTCTGACTTGTGCTTCAGCGTTCAGATTTATACGAGTTACAAATTAATTTGGCATGTGCTGCTGCCACATAAATGGCTGATTAGATGTCTGTTTAATAAAAATCACTAATGTTTGTGGTACTAATGCACTGTAAATCTTAGCCATTTGAAAGCAAGGCTTATTTTAGCAAGCTTTGGACTTCATGTCAAGATCTGTTTTGTATGTGGATCAGGTTGAGTAAGGACGGATCTCTGGCCATTTGGGTAAACATGGAGGAGCATCTGAAGCTGGTGTCATTCAGAAGTGATGGGAACCTACAAGAGGCTTTCAAATGTGTCTGCATCAATCTGATGAAGGTTTCTTTTCATTTAGCGCTTCATGATATACTGTATAGTTTTATAGTGTGTTATACGTCATCTGAAACGCCGTACACTACAGAGGGTTACAAAAACAAAACTAGAGCTCATTAATAGCTGTTTTTAAGCTTACTGTTAGTATTTTTGGGGAAAAAAGATTACTAAAGTGTGTTATAGTTCATATAATAAGAGACATGATTAACATGAATAACCAAAACTGACTTGATCCTTTTAGACTGAGATACTGTATAAGAAACTGAGACATCCATTCATCTGGAAACATCACCTGGGCTGGGTGGTCAGTTCACCTGCTGAGGTGGGAACAGGACTAAAGACTTCCGTCACCGTCAAACTGCTGCACCTCACTGAGAACAAACGGCTGGAGGACATCCTGGACAGACTGAGACTCCGAATGGAAGAAACTGGTATGACACACTTCTAGAGTGAAAACAGATCACATTTATGAAGTTTTCATGGGATTTGAATTACCTTGGATAGATCGGGCTATAGTTTCAAGTGAAATAAGGGCAAAGAGACCCTCTGAGATGACAGCACAGGGCCCAGGACGGATCCGTGGGGGACATATCAGTCTTAGAAACTTTACAATAAAGTCTTGCCCTTCTATAAAAGCAAATGTAGTGTAGTGCCGTCAAGGGCTGACATTGCTGGTTTTTTAGAGAGTGTTAAAGGGATAGTTCACCCAAAAATGAAAATGCTGTCATCATTTACTCACCCTCAGATTGTTCCAAACCTGTATAAATGTCTTTGATTTGCTGAACACACAGGAAGAAATGTGGAAAAATGTCAGATCTCACCCCCCATTGACTTCCAGAGTAGGGAAATAAATATTATGGGAGTCAATGGAGGGTGAGATCTGACATTTTTCCTCTTCCTGTGTGTTCAGCAAAACAAACTGGGTGTACTGTCCGTTTAAGTCCCTCACCGGTAGTGAGTGATCTCTCTGTTTGTCTGTATGATGATGACTGGAGCAAAAGGGCTCTTGTGAGCGGTTATATTACAGTTATTCTCCACCTGAACGCCACTGAAAGCTTTTCAACCGTGGCTGGATAGAGGTGCTTCAGGACTGAACTATAGGGTTTTGGGTTATCATTTAGTCCTGAAACTGCACATGTACAATATACTGTATATACTGTATTATGTATGACAAAAACAGCTTTTCCAAATACTTCCCAATGATCTCTCAAGGAAACTTTCTTCTGGTCTTTGTTGAAGTGTTTATTTCATCTGCAGGCTGTCCGGGCATTTACAATATCAGCAATCTGCAGACTATCGGTTTCAATGAAGTGGAGCTGACGCAGCTAGTGGTGGATGGTGTCAAACTTCTCATCCGAATGGAGAAGAGGCTGGAAAACAACAGCAGCATTGAAGACCTGGTGCCTACAAAGAAATAAAGCTGCCAGCAGATGCCCTGGTGATGACAGACGTGGCTTTCTGACATCTTGTTATATATCATGTCAAACTTTGTTTTTAATAAACTCCTCACTAAGAAGTTTGATGTCCAGCTAGTATTTCACCTCGACTGTAAAAAAAAGGAAACCAATTCTATTTTGCATAAATGAAAATTAAACCCATTTTGGGACCATTCCATTTTTTGGTCAAATATTTTTATAATAATTAACCCTTGTGCAGTCTTCGTTTGGGGTGTACACTCATGGTCTTTGGGACACCCCCAAATGCAATTTTGTAACAATATATATATATATATATATATATATATATATATATTAAACGAATGTAATTTTACTCTGTTTATTAATGTTTTTACTCCACATTTGTGCAATTTTTGGAGGATTTATATATTTTTAAACATATATATATAAATAAAAAAATTTAAAACAGGTTTTTATACAAAAACAGCTTTTTATGAAAATTTCACTTTATAAAAGACCATTCATGGGGATTACATGGATAATTTTACGTGGTTTAGTGTAAGATTTTTGCCCATCTTTTGGAAAATGCATTTTTAAAAGTAAAAAATTGAAATTTTTATTTGCTCGTTGCTGTACTGCTGAACATAAACTAAATATAAAATATTAACAGTCACAAAAAAAGAAACATTTAAGTTGCATTTTGAAATATCTTCGCGCAGCAGTAACATTGTTAATAATGATATCAGGTCCAGCGCGCTTACAGCGACCCGAGTTCCGTTCCGTGTTTTGCCAATCCCGATCCCCTACCCTATAAGGCCAGCGCTTTCCTGTCAGCTCTCTACTACCCTCTCCCATTAAAGGCATACAAATCCCCTGAAATATGACTTCAAAAAATCAATGACGTCATTAACACACAAAATGTCAAATAAATGCAGTGTGATACGATGAAGGACAGTTGAAAGACTTGTTTCAAGTAAGCTTTAATGTGCTCCTGTGGGACCGAGTCTTTTCTCTCACAGATGTACAGTACCATGTTCACAGAAACCAGGGTGAGATGGGTTCACTTCAGCCATCAGTCTCATCCAGAAAGCCGTAACAAAACAATAATAACAATAAAAAATGAAATCTGTGGTGCAAACAAAAGTGGATCATTACAGTCGGTATTTGATCACAGCTTTATCCTTCAGTCATTTTCAGCCATTAAATACTCTTCATCTTCCCTTACAAGTGTGCAGTCTCTGCACAGCATTACAGTAATACAACATAGACAGCATTGCACATTTAACCTCGGACACTTCAGTACAAAAGTAGAAACGTACCAGTACGAGTGGTCTTCATCCTTCATCATCATCACGAATTACAAAACAAACTATTTTAACGAAAATAAAGTCATGCATTCTCTACAGTTAATACAAATTAAAGGCATAGAATGGCTTAATAAATAAATGTTTATGTTAAAGAGCTAATCTGGAATGAGAAGTCAACTAGGGCACAGGGTCGTGGAGATGACCTGTTCTTCATTCACACGCACATGACCTGTAGTCTCAGTATGTTGTATGGAATGACTGTAAATACAATCCAAACACTTCTGCTCCAAATCTCACTTTAAAAGAAATGAATGATTGTTTACTCAGCCACATGTCGGTTCAAAGCCACATGCTGTTATTGTGTGTGAAAGACATCCCGTCATCATTCATAACATCACAACAGTAGTGTATACATTCACCTGACAGCTGTGTGTGTGTTTGTGTGAGAAATGGACTGAAAACTTCAGACTAAAAACTTCAGACTGAAATTAAGAAACTGTGCGTCACGCACAGATGACATTATCAACACATACAGATCGACACAACATACAGCTGTCAGACTTCAGGGGTCATTTCATGATCAGTTGTGTAGATAAAAAGCAGCGTGGAGATTCCTGAACCTTAACCGTGTACGGCTTTGAAATGACATGAGGGTGAGAAAACTATCCCTTATTGACTGAACGATCCATTAAAAACAATAGGGGGTCACACAAAGTTAAAACAGATGAGTGACCTAAAAAAAAAAACTCTAGAAATCAATGAACTAAAAAGACGGACAGTATGTCAGATAGTTTGTTCTGTACGCAACCCTTCAGTGACTATACAAACACCCGCACACATCAGTAGACTGAGAGGTTTGTATGATACAGCAACTGTACATGTGGGATTCCTTCCACAGAGTCCACCCTGAAGGGCTTTTCTTTATTATTGCAAGATGGTCGTAATAACCAGGTGTATATGCGAGAGGTCAGACGAGGGCGCTTGTTTTTCTCGTTTCGTCTTTTGCATTCATCGTGTTCTTATCTCCACTAAACATTACAGCAGTAGCTTTAAACAGAAGCAGCTTCTCAGTCCTGGCTTACAACTTCAGCTCGTTGGCGATTTTCGAGGCGATGTTCTTGAAGGCGATGGACGTCCCCGAGATGCGTTTGAAGCGCACGCCGTTGAGAGAGAGACGGGGCAGTTTGCACACCTCCATCTCCCACTGGACGAGGCTCTCCTGGCGGGCGTCTCCGTGGACGCAGAAGAGCAAGAAGCGCTCGCGCTGCTCGTAATCGCAGTTGTTGGCGTCCAGCACCTTGCGGATTTCTCTCATCATGTCTCCGGGCTCCATGGAGGACGTGGTCTTCATGCTCCAGGTAAAACGCAGCGATCTGGGCTTGGAGTCGCGAGCCTCCTCTTTGGGTTCGCCGGATCCGCTCCTATACGGACAACGGAAGAGACGCGACAGAAATCAGGCAAACACAATTCACACGACGGTATTATCTCGCTGATTTATAAACAAACGTGTTTAGCGTGAAGAATCAAAATCAGAATAAAACAAACAAATGGTTTATTTCCTAAAACATGTTCCTGGTCTTAAAAGATGAGATAAATGTGATGTGACAGGTCACAGTGTCACGTAATGTCAACCAATCGTCTCAAAGCTCTTTTCTAGCCACTGTGGCGCTATGAAATGCCTTTTTGTCACAATAAACTAACCCATTGAGCGTGATTCAGTAACATGCGAGATATCAATTGCAACCAATTACACCAAATTCTGTGACACAGACAAATCATTTCTGTGGTTTGATGTTTTCATAAGTAAAACGGTCGGCAAACCTATTACTCTTGTTGTTGCTTCCCTGTAACAAACGGATAAATGTCCATTAAAATGACAAGTTAGAATAAAGAAAAGGAGTGTGAGGAGGTGACAGCTGTCATCAGAACAAACCAGAATCAATAATGAAGACAACAAGACAAACTCAACGCTAGAGATTAATCTTCACAAGCTCACCTCAAGCTGTACGCTCGAGCGCGGGCATCGCCTTCACTCGGTAACCTTGAGAGAACATCAAGAGTTGAGAAAGAAAACCAGCAAAACAACACAAACACTACAGCTGATGGTTAACAAGACTGTCGATACATCCGAATGATGCACTCAGCGTCATTAAACCGGCTTGCATTTCACGGGCTTCATTCCTGGTAAAGATTTTGACGCCCGCGCGTGCTCTTTAGCTGGTGTCACCGATTTCAGACAGGTTGATAATAATTCAATTTTACAACACAAACACTGACAGTTGTGTAACTTATTTCTCTCTTTGCGGAAAAACCCTGTTCGGAAAAACCTAACCCTTATTGCTGACATCTGAAGTGTTCATTCACTAAAGCAGTACGTCAATGAAGCCTGACAGCCCCAAAAATAACAACTGTCAGTTCTTGCTACTGTGACAACGGGAGGAGGAGTTCACCACAGACACACACAAACACAACATCATCATCATGACATCATCATGGAGGTCTGAGGGCCGTGAAACAATCACACACACACATGGGTGACAGGAGTCAGTTTCTAACACAGTGGGAGGAACAGTAGTGATGATATCATCAAAAGTCTGCGGGGCGTGCAGAGGTAAAACACACAATGGGGTGACAGGACTCTGAGGTCTCTGAGGAGGGTGTGAGGTGACACGTTTTCATATAAAAATCTATTGTCCTACCTCCATGTTCTGAGAGACAGAGCTCTACAACACAAACACACAAACAGCAGCTTTACAATCTACACGTGTCATAATTCATGACTTCATTTAGCTCAGAATCTACACAGACCTTTATACTTCACTTCATGCGTGTGTGCATCATAAACAGACAGACGTCATATGCAAATGTTGTGTCTTCTGCGTGCGTGTGTGTAATGAGGTTTCTGTTTTTACTCCATCCGTATAAACTCAAAGGGTTTCATGTGTACATCACCGATGTTGTTGTCTCTGGCTTTACGAGTGTGTAGAGCTGATGTAGTGTCCATCATATACAGTATATGATATAAGCAATGACAGCTGAACTCAGATCAGTGCTCTTGAGGAATAATAATATCAGCTCAGTGTGACCGGAGGACTTTCTGAGGATAAACAGACACACCCTCCTGCCTTCTGCAGGTGTAAGCACATTTCCTATAGTACTGAACATCACACGTGACGATATATGAAGAAGTGTCACTGGAGGCGATCAGGAATGAAATCATTTACAGCTCAAACAAACGAATCAATATTGATTTTCACTGTAAGACGCATGCACACACACAGCAGGGTTGAGCTGAAACACTTGTAGATGTAAGATGGAGATGACTTAAAGGGACAGTTCACGCAAAAATGAAAATTCTGTCATCATTTACTCACCCTCAAGTTGTTCCAAACCTGTATAAATTACTTTGTTCTGCTGAGCGCAAAGGAAGATATTTAGGAGAATGTTAGCCGTTTTCAGTTCTGGGACAGTTCTGCGACTACCATAAGAAAAATTTAAAAGGTAGTCAAAGATGCCCCAAAACTGTTCGCTTTCCTAAATTCTTCAAAATATCTTATTTTGTGTTCAACAGAACAACAAAAAAAAGATATACACTAATTTGAAGAGTTTAATTCCAAAATGATGTTTTTTATTGATGTTTTATTGTGTTAGTTAACTGTATTTTTAAGTTAGTACGGCTTAAATCAAAACAAACCAACTGCAGTTTGATTGATATTAATTAATAAAAAAACATCATTTTTGCAACCAAACTCTTCATCTTTTCTACTATGGCAGTCAATGTTGTCCCAGAACTGAAATTGCTGACATTCTTCCAAATATCTTTCTTTGTGTTCATCAGAACAAAGAAATGTATACAGATTTGGACCAACTTTAGGGTGAGTAAATGATGACAGAATTTTTGGGTGAAGTATCCCTTTAAGAGTGTCCTTCACTACAGCAGATGTCTTCAGTGAAACAGTAATAACAGTTATTTGTCATCTCGTGCGAGAGATCACACTGACAGAACATCTATTATTCAGACACTTTTGACATCTCCCACAGCATCAGGATGACACACCTCGTCTATTAACTTATGAACACTTTCTGAATTTAAGCACACATTCAGTATACACACCAATAAAAATAAACTACACAGATTAAAAAAAGATGTGATATTTTACGTCTGAGACGCCACCACGATCCAGACATTCAGAGAATATCACACAGTATTTCTTGTGTTAAGAGCACTGTTATGTATTTTACACTGACCTGCGAGCAAACTTTAAGGTGAGTTTGCTGATGAAGCCGGACGAGGTTCCCCTTCGGGCCTGGGCCAGAGCGCCCGTGTCATGTGACAGTGTGGGCGAGGCGGGCGGGCCGTTGTAGGTGGCGCTGCGGCGGTCTCGGAGCTGTGCCCCGTGGAAGGTGCTGCGGCTGGAAGTGCCGCGAGGAAAGCGGGTGCGGTCAGGTGTCATGCTGCTGATGCTGTGAGCTGATGGAGAGGTGGAGGGAGCCCTGGACACCGAGCTGCGCACACACAACAGTGTCTCATCTTCTCATTTTAAAACGAAAACGTCCTGAGAACTCATTTGAGAAATCTGAACTAAAAGCACATTTCGAGTGTCACGACAGGGTGAGTGAGTCACGCACCTCTTGTATTCGGCATTGTCCTCGATGGGCGGCAGCGGGGATTTGGTTGGATGGCCTGATGCGGACATGGACTTGACGTGGCGCGGGCGAGTGGACGCCGGCGCTGAGGACGCTCCAGGAGACACTGAAGAAGAACCACTCGCTGAGGTCGACATCTCAGTCAAACTGACAGAGATGAGATGCAGACATTATTCCTTTTTATTTCGCACACAAGGTGTCTCTTGTTTGCATTCACTCCATCAAAACATCCTCTCCGTATGTATCGGACATATTTAGACATCAAGAGCTTATAAATGAACAAAATCATGGAATGAACTGAGAAACAGCTGGTGTATGAGGAGAATGTGTGTGTTCACCTGCTGTCTTTTCCGTTGGTGATGGCCGAGTGTCTGTCTGTACTGGAGCGTTCACACACATACGTGTTTCTTCTGGTCATTCCTCCAGCAGCACTATTCTGTCCATACACACACACACACACACACACACACACACACATGAAGCTGTATGCTGTCACACGCGTGTAACACACGGGATGATCTGTCTGTGTCTCACCCCTGACGCTGTGGAGGATTTCCTGCGCTCTTGAGTCACCAGAGGTGAGGCGGGCACGTCTCCCTTTGAGCTGGAGGAGGACAGTTTGCATTCGTCTTTCTTCTCTCCCTCCACACTGTTGGCCTGAGAGCGTTTGGTGTAAGAGACGGCTGGAGGTATGGACGGAGCCACTGCGGGTCACACCACATCACCGTGTATCACTGATCACATTCCAGTCAAACACAGCAGACATGTGCAGCAACACTCTAATGGCCCGTTCAGACCGCCAGCGACAAAGTGAGGCGATGTCATCCATTTCAATGGAGAGCCGGGCGACTTGTGGCGACAGTGACCCACAGGATGGGCGTGTCTAGCGACGAGACAAAGCTGAGATTTGCTCAACTTTACGCAAATGATGAGCGACTTTTGAGAGCGACAACCAATAAGAGTAAAGCAGTGGAGCTCACGTCAGCCGTCTCTCGTCTGTTACTGCAGAGTTTGTTTATACACTGCAAAAAATGACATTCTTACTAAGTGTATTTGTCTTGATTTGTAGTACAAATATCTAAACATTCTTAAACCAAAATACAATTACTTGACAAGAAAGGTCACTTTTCTTATCAAGTAAACGTATAGTGATTAAATAAGTTTTAGATATTTTCAGTAAAAACAAGACAAAAATGCTTAGTAAGAAAGTCATTTTTTGCAGTGTAACTGTTACTAGAGCAACCAACCTCGTAGCGAGAGACTAGCGACAAGGTCACTGGCGGTCTGAACGCACCTTTAGATCTAGAGGGAAAAACTCCTGAAGATGATGAGGACAGCTTGAGTTCATTGACTACACGGGATGTCTTGTGTTACCGTGATCGCTGAATCGCCGTTGTTTCTGAGTGCTGGAGACGCTGCGCTGGACTTTAGAGTGTGCAGGTGAATGTGTGCTGCTGCTGCTGTTGTTCAGATCACTGCTGGGTCGTGACCTCTGACACAGGTTTGTGCTGGAAACCGATTCACTCCCTTCAAACTACAATCACAGGACACACGTGTCACACTTAACCCAACTCCTCCTACAAGCACGTCCTGCGGTCACGTTCTTTTACCTCTGGAGGTTTTCTGCCCAGCAGGAGATACGTGGCCATGACCTCATCATACTTCTGATCCAATAATGCTTCTGTGATGTCCTCTTTAGGGAAACCCATAGTGATCATGAGCTCTGAAACGGCAGAAGAGTCACGGTAAACTCTGAAACAGTGCTGCACGTCTACCAATTACATATATGTCATATATGGATATCTTATGCTAGTTTATATTACAAATATATTACTATGACCAGTTTGCTTTCTAAATGTCACACCACAGGACACATGTACGGTATATTTGTCGACTATCATCAATGATCGTCTGAATGTCATTGTGGTGAATTCCTACAGAAAGAGTGTTAGAATATCCAGTGTGTCTATACGGTATAATATATGAGGATTCAGACCGATGCGTTTAGTGTCACTGAAGTCAGCTTCAGGTTCTGTGTAGGGCTTCAGCTCTTCTTCCTCATGACCCACATTCATCCAGCGGTCCTTCATGATTTGCTGTTGGATGACAATCACATCACATACACGCATCTCGGACACTAACAACAACTGCACATATTCACATACAGTGTTGGGAGTAAACGTATCACTTTTTGTTGTAACGCAGTGTAAGGCATTACTAATCAATTTTCAGTAATATTTTACTCGGTACATGTTCAGTAACGCTTGCGTTACAATAAACTTTTCGCCCGCAAGACATTAACAAATCAAAAATCCCGCAAGTAAGTTCTATTTCCTGTTCGTGAATAGACGTATGTGGTGTCATTCATCTCCCTCTGGCTGGTGGAACTTTGTATTTTGTATTATAACGCGGCATGATTTCAGCCTCTGAGCTCGAGGTCCGAGGCAATTGTCCCCGCCTAGTTCGCTGTAAGCCCTAGCACCAGTGTTGCCAGGGTTGCGGTTTTCCCGCACAATTGGGCTATTTTGAAAATGCAGTTGCGAGAAAAATGATGGAGCCGCGGGTTGCAGGTTTTGGGGCTACTTTCATAATGTACTGCGGCCGCCAAAATGTTTATTTATATTCTAAGGATAAATGTTAATTGATGAGATCCTTAATGTGTATTCATACTCAGATGAATACCTGGCAACTCCAGGACCGGGACCCGTTCTCAAAAGTGTGGGGAACGAGCGTCTGACAGGCAGGCTACAGTACATGCAGGGACGCGGGAGCTCAGCTCAACCAAAGAGGAAAATATAGTGGTGGTCAGAGTCGGCGCCAGGGTGCACAAAGTGAGGGGGCTGCTATGTTTAGTGGGGGGCCAGGGTTTAGGGGTTTAGAATGGGCTGGTGTCCTGAAATGTCATCCTACCCGTCAGAATAATCTACCAGGCATGCGCACATCAATGTTACATCATTTTCTTGCGCTATAAAATCCTACTTGTTTATTTTATACTGCCTACGGGAATCTGATTGTGTATTTTCATTGTTAAATCATTCTAGGCCTACATATTTATTTAGTACTGGTAGTACAATTATAGGGTATTGCGCTGTAAATTAATCCTACATGTTTCTTTTATGCTGGTAGGATAATCTGACAATTTATTTTGTCGATGTGGTTTAGATTATAGCCTAAATTTTGCCCTGCGGTAGGAAAAACTGACAGGTTGGAGAATTTGAGGTTGAGACACGGCACATAGGCTGAGGTCTCGCTCTGTTCTGTTTCAGTGTGCGGCTCTTCTGGTGTTAAGAAGCGGCACTCCGCCATGCCCCAGTTTTCTTCTCAAATTTAAGTTTTACCAATTACGTTTTATCAGAGATAATCGCGGAAAACCTGATCTATATGCAACGTAGGCTAACCAAATCATACTTGTAAGAGCGGCACATTCGAATAAAAAATCTAGTTAAATCCTGCCCATCGGTGAGCAATACCTGTGAGTTGTAGATATAAAGCTTTTCGTCCAGTGCGCGCTGCCGTTTTGAAGTCTCAAGTTGAACAATTCTAAATGTCCATTTCGAGGACAGCATTGGATATTTCGCATAGCTTTTTCAAAGCTAATAAATTGAACTGAACTAAAAGACATGAAAGACACTGAAACTGAAAGGGTAATTTTTTGAACTTGGAGGAGAGCAAATGTTGTATGACGTTTTGACAAAAAGAACTAGAAATACACCGATCATAGCCTACATAAATTCAGCGGAAGTTAATAAATGAAGATTATTAATTTAGATGCATATATAGAAAAAAATATATAGTAAAATGTCAAAAGCAGGTGTGGCGAGGGGAGCGTGGTGTAGCGAGGTATGCGGCAGGAGAGAGAGCCGGGAGACGAGCGGTAAGTGAGTGGAGTAATTACAAACGACCAACACCTGTGTCTCGTTCCAGTAAGGGCGCGGGGAGAGAATATAAACACACGACGGAGGCACAATGCCGAGAGAGAGACGGACTCGACACGAGCTGCCACAGACGGAAACCTCTCAGTCAGCAAGGAGGACCTTCGCTGACTTCCGAGCGACGCAAGCCAGGCTGAAGGAAAAGCCGTGGATATTTATGCTGTTTACTTTGGGTGCTCTATTTAAGTTGTTTTTGTGGAATAAAGTCGTGTCAGTCTCGCCAACCTCGTCCTCTTCCTTCCTTATCCTAACGAACCCGCTACACTGGTGCCGAAACCCGGGAAGGAAGAAGGAGGGACACTGCCATCATGCAGGCAACATCGGGCACGCCGTTTGCGGACATCATCGCGTCTCTCGCGGTCCTCCACCGCGAACAACACCAGGCGCTGCTGGACCTTCGGAATGACCACGAGCTCCGCTTCCAGTCCGTCTTCCAGGCCCAGCGAGAGGACCGCGAGAGCTTCCGGAGCTGGATGGACCAGGGGGTTCGGGCAGAAGCGTCCGCGCCCGCGACAACCGCCGCGTTCCTGCCGCTGTCGAAAATGGGGCCAGAGGATGACCCCGAGGCATTTCTCGACCTGTTCGAGAAGACGGCGGAAACTAGCGGCTGGCCCCCGGAGGACTGGGCGAGGCGACTCCTGCCGTTGCTGTCGGGGGCTATCTATGGAGAATTTGTTACAGGCCCAGGATAAACAGAGCCGGCTGTATAACAGGGGAACCAACCTCCGGAAATTTTCACCGGGAGAAAAAGTGCTTGTATTACTCCCCACCTCGAGTTCCAAATTACTAGCCAAGTGGCAAGGGCCGTTTGAGGTCACACGGCAAGTGGGAGATCTTGATTATGAAGTAATACGGTCAGATAGGAGCGGGGCGCGTCAAATTTACCACCTCAATCTCCTTAAAAAATGGCAGGAGGTGGAGCCCGTGTTGCTGGCGACGGTAATTAGTGGAGAGGATGATCTGGGACCAGAAGCGAATATAAAACCACAATCACTCGCTCTGGCTCCGGGGGGAGATCACCTCTCACCCTCCCAGCTCACGGACATTGCCAGGTTGCAAGCGGAATTCGCAGACGTGTTCTCGCCCCTACCGGGACGCACGAAACTCATTCAGCACCATATCGAGACGGTGCCGGGCGTCGTAGTTCGTAGCCGGCCCTATCGTTTACCTGAGCACAAGAAAAATGTGGTTCAGACGGAATTAGCGGCAATGCTCGAGATGGGGGTAATAGAAGAATCCAGCAGTGACTGGGCGAGCCCGATAGTTTTGGTTCCCAAGACGGACGGCTCGGTCAGGTTCTGTGTGGATTATCGCAAGGTGAACGCGGTATCGAAATTCGATGCCTATCCAATGCCACGGGTCGATGAGTTACTGGACCGGCTAGGCACGGCTCGTTTTTATTCGACGTTGGACTTAACGAAAGGGTACTGGCAGATCCCCCTATCGCCATTATCTAAAGAAAAAACTGCCTTCACCACGCCGTTCGGTTTACACCAATTCGTAACGCTTCCGTTCGGTTTGTTCGGGGCGCCGGCCACCTTTCAGCGCCTCATGGACCGTATCCTCCGACCCCATACGGCATATGCCGCTGCTTATCTGGATGACATCATCATTTATAGCAATGACTGGCAGCGGCATATCCAACACTTGAGGGCGGTTTTGGGAGCGCTGAGGGCGGCCGGTCTCACGGCCAACCCGAAGAAGTGTGCGGTTGGGCGGGTGGAGGTTAGGTATCTGGGCTTCCACTTGGGACACGGGCAAGTGCGGCCCCAAATTAATAAGACCGCAGCCGTTGCGACCTGCCCGAGTCCCAAGACCAAAAAGGAGGTAAGACAGTTCCTGGGGCTGGCGGGATATTACAGACGGTTTGTGCCCAACTATTCGGACCTCACCAGCCCGCTGACTGATCTTACTAAAAAGGAGGCGCCAGATCCGGTCCAATGGTCAGAGCAGTGCCAGCAGGCGTTTTCCCAGGTGAAGGCTGCCCTGTGTGGCAGGCCGCTCTTACACTCTCCTGACTTCTCTCTCCCTTTCTTGTTACAGACTGACGCGTCGGACAGAGGGCTGGGTGCTGTCCTGGCACAGGAGGTGGGGGGTGAGGAGCGGCCAGTGCTGTACATTAGCCGTAAGTCTCAAGTTGAACAATTCTAAATGTCCATTTCGAGGACAGCATTGGATATTTCGCATAGCTTTTTCAAAGCTAATAAATTGAACTGAACTAAAAGACATGAAAGACACTGAAACTGAAAGGGTAATTTTTTGAACTTGGAGGAGAGCAAATGTTGTATGACGTTTTGACAAAAAGAACTAGAAATACACCGATCATAGCCTACATAAATTCAGCGGAAGTTAATAAATGAAGATTATTAATTTAGATGCATATATAGAAAAAAATATATAGTAAAATGTCAAAAGCAGGTGTGGCGAGGGGAGCGTGGTGTAGCGAGGTATGCGGCAGGAGAGAGAGCCGGGAGACGAGCGGTAAGTGAGTGGAGTAATTACAAACGACCAACACCTGTGTCTCGTTCCAGTAAGGGCGCGGGGAGAGAATATAAACACACGACGGAGGCACAATGCCGAGAGAGAGACGGACTCGACACGAGCTGCCACAGACGGAAACCTCTCAGTCAGCAAGGAGGACCTTCGCTGACTTCCGAGCGACGCAAGCCAGGCTGAAGGAAAAGCCGTGGATATTTATGCTGTTTACTTTGGGTGCTCTATTTAAGTTGTTTTTGTGGAATAAAGTCGTGTCAGTCTCGCCAACCTCGTCCTCTTCCTTCCTTATCCTAACGAACCCGCTACAGCAGGCTTTAAAGAAAAAGTATACAGGGGACTGTTCCCCAGAGCTTTATGTCTAACAAAACGATCGCATCATTATAACAACACTAAAGAGCGAGCTCTTGCTTTCTGATAGACAGCCTGTATCCACTTGTCACTGTCTGCATAATAGTAATGCCCGTTTCTTGTTAAGCAATGCATACAGAAACGTTGCCGCTGGACGCAAGCAGCCCTTTAGCTTGTGTTTTTAACAACACATGAAAGTACAACACAAGACAATGTCTTTAAAACCTGTTAACGAATAAATAAATTATTTTTTACCCTCTGCTCTTGTTGTTTCTTTAATAAATATAAACCAAATTCATTCTCCAAGTGTTTTTTAAATGATTTCGTCTTTTATCATTTTAAAAAGTGAGGGGGAACAGTGACTGAAGTCCGCTCGTGGCGCCGACTCTGGCGGTGGTATTAGACAATGCATCCGAATTATGTTTTTACCAATGTTTCGTAAGGTGCATGTCACGTTGCCCAATGAAAGAAATCACGCATGAGTGTACAACAGTTGATTCTTCCGGCTGCCAAATATCACGTTTGAGCAGCTATACGCAGTCTAGAACAACTAAAACATTGACGTGCTTGTACACATTATACATATGCCCTATATATAACCATGCTTATTTCCAGAGATGGGCAGTATTTTATTTGCATGTATTTGAAATACGTATTTAATTACTTTTGATTATTTTGTATTTTCCTTCAACTGTAATGTAAAAAGTCAAATGTAATTTGTAATTAAATACTTTGAGAAACTGTATTTTGTATTTTAAAATACTTAAATACTGTTTAAAATATGTAAATGTATTCTTGCCTACAATAACTTCACCAGGCAGTGGTGGCACCACTGTTCCAAAAGTGGTGGGGCAAATTTTGATACTGAAATATGTAATAAAATTTGAGCTATCAATAATAATTTTAGCTAAACAGATTGTGGCACAGCAAATGCAAGCAGAACACAAATATAAAGTAAAATTTAATTAATTTTATTAAACAGTAAAGAACCCTGTTCTAGACTTTGGTGATCTTTCATTCCATTAAAGGATAGTTCACATCTCATTTCCCTTTACTGCCTTGGTAGGGAAAATAAATACTATGGGAGTCAATGGGAATAAGATCTGACATTCTTCCAAATATCTTTAGAAATCTTTATAATCTATAGAAATTTATACAGGTTTGGATCAATCTGAAGGTGAGTAAATGATGACAGAATTGTCATTATTGGGTGAAGTATCCCTTTAAATTGCTGAAAATATTTAAGATGATAATAATTTAAGGCATATTTAAGTATACCTTTAATACCTTTAAAAATGTCGAAGTTATTGATGTGCTGTAGAAAAACAGATTCATTGATTGATTTAAAGTGATTCTACATGCATACCTGACTGTTTCCAGGGAAATCAGTTTAATCATCTTTTTGTCTGAGAGAAGATGTAGATGTACACCTGTCATTTGTCTATAAAACATACTGTGCAGTTTGCTTTTAACGCTATACACTCTAAAAACTGTTGTATTAAAACAAGACATTTTGTGTTCATTTAAGGACAAAACATTAATGTTGTTCCTGTAAATGCTAGCAAAAATGAACGGATGATCATAGTGCATCTGGATGAGCGTCAAAGCGCGGGTAACCCACCCACCAGCTGAATTATAAGTTTTGATTTTTTTTCAACCGAGTCAGACCTGTCTGTTATTAAGTGCATTTGACTTATTCCGAGGCTGCGCACGCAGACCAATCGGCGTATGACATTAACGTGTTGTCAAAGTGCTTAAAGGTAAAGTATCTAGTAAAATCAGATATCATTCACTGAAAGTCATAGGACAAAAGGTTAGCGCAAATAGCTAGAATTTATCTGCTAGCTAAAGAGTGACTTGTGTTGACTAGTGGCTCTCCTGTTTTTGCCAAGTGGTTGATATCCTTCGGACAACATCATGTTGACCCTGGGAGAACATTTAAATCAACCAATCAGATTTCAGAAATAAGTTTACAGTTTATTTTAAGTTTAATCTTCCAACCAGGATTAGGTGCTTCTAGACCATTGTTTTTCACTTATCATTTCCCTCTGATTTCAGGGGTAAGTTATGGTTTGGGTTGGGGTTTGGTGTGGGTTTAGGTTTAGGTTTTATTTATAAAAATGTTGTCCTGACTCTGAGGACATCAACCACTTGCCAAAATCAGGTCGAGCGTTGTCTAGTGATGCCGGATCGCAGTAATTTCCGCGGGCAGGTGGTTCAAGTAACAAAAAATAACATTCTGATTAATTGCGGGTGGGTTAATTAATATTAAAAAGGTGCGCCACTGCCATAACAATTAATGGGGGGGAATAAAATGCTCAATATGGCCGCTCTAGCGAAGGAACTCCGCCCTCCATTGATACGAGCCAATCGTCAATCAGTATTGACTGACGATTCTCTGGAGCGGGGCTCTCTTGAGGCGATGAATCGATCTTGAAAAAGATGGTTTTTAATGCAATTTAAGTTTAGCAAACCCAAGTTATGGTACAGTTCATGTCAGGTTTAATTATTGATAGGACATATGCTGTTTAATTGTGATTTTTGCCAGCGATTTAAAAAAATATCTGCCTTCCCCCATTAAAGTAGATAGGACAGTGGACTTGCTACTGCCCAGAGGCGTTGAAAACATGGCCGCCAAGTGGCACGACTTCCGTAAACGGACTTTGGTCGCGGGAGAATGAGATAAATCAATAATGATAATAATATTAAAATGACGTGAAGGCCTACATATTTATGTAAGTGTGTTGCTAAAATCTGCTGTTCTGCTGTTTAGAAAACTTTTCTTTCTTCTGTGTATCTAACTCCACTGTTACTCTCGCACTTTAAATGATTTCTTGTACACAAATATTGTATTTTTGTATTTTCAAATTACAAATTACTTGTATTTTAATTAAATACATTCTTCACAGCAGTATTTTGTATTTTATTTAAATACATTTTATGAGTAAGTATTTGTAATTTGTAACTAAATACTTTTTGATGTATTTGTGCCCATCTCTGCTTATTTCTTAAGCAAGTTTTTGCATGTCTTACAAAGAGAAAACACGTTTCTCATCCATTTCCGTGCGTGGCCTCGAGCACACATGGGATCTTTTTTAAAGGGACACTCCACCCAAAAATGAAAATTCTGTCATGAATTACTCACCTTCTAGTTGTTCCAAACCTGTATACATCTCTTTGTTCAGTTGAACACAAAGATATTTGGGAGAATGTTAGTAACTGAAAATTCTTTGGCATCATTGACTACCATAGCAGAAAAAATTAAACCGGTAGTCAAAGGTGACCCAGAATTGTTTGCTTTCCTAAATCCCCCAAAACATATTTTGAGTTCAACAGAACAAAAAATATATACAATACCTAGGAAACCATTCAGATAAGTAAATATAGCAATAGAAACGTGTTTTGACAGTTGTTAACTTTGATTTGACACCGGAAAATAATTGTGCTAGTTTTCATTCCTTTTGGGCGGGTTTTGAGGGGTCATTGGGCTGCTTTCAGGAAGCTAGTTAGCAAGATCCCTGTGACCAGCAGTAATGACAAGGTAAGCTAACGTTTACATTATGACTAGCTAGAATTCTATATAATCTAGTTCAGTGATGGGATGGGACTATTTTGTATTTAAATACCTTTGAAAAAATTAATTGTATTTTGTAATTAAATGTGTTTAATCTTACTATTTTTGTATTTTCAAACTAAAATCAACCTCCTTATTAGACTGCATGGATGGGCAGTGTTTCAAATACATCCATTTGAAATACAAAATACTATTTTTTGTAATAGTATTTTGTATTTAAATGCATTTAATCTTAGTATTTATTTTTGTATATCCTAGTTAATTCAAGAAATCAGCAGTCTAATAAAGAGGTTGATTGGCAAAAAGTATTTTGTATTTTGAAAATACAAAGACATTTTGTCATTTTAGAATGTTAAGTTCTACTTCTGTAGTTATTTTGGTGAAAGTAACTCAAAAGTAATACAGGAGTCATGTAACGTATAACAATTCTGAGACAGTAATATTGCAAGGTAAGGGATTACTTTTAAATAACAGTAACAAGCAATCTGTAATGTATTACAGTTTGGAAGTAACTTGCACAACACTGTTCACATAACACCAGGCTTATTTTATATTATAGGAAAAAATGTGATGCCGTGGCATCCAAACAGTGTGTTTTGGGAGCCAAAAAGAGGAAGAGAAAAGAAAAAAGTAAGCTGAAAGTAAAAGTCTCTTGTGATTTACATAGTTTGTCAATTTATCAGTTAATCCAATGAAAGATATGCTCATCATCATCATCATCATCATCCTCTGAAACGATGGTCATCTGAAGCCGTTTTTTTTATATATAAAGTGTCATTGTTTTTGAGCTGGGTTTTGGTCAAACTGACTGATATGATGCAGCACAAACAAAATCCAGCAGATGGCGATAGACTGCAGTGGCATTGTATTCACTTCACCGCTGACGTCACATGAAAAGTGTTGAGTGTACACTAAAATATTTTGTGGATTAGCCAAAAAGTCATTTTTAAAGACAATAACATGTTTTCCTCTTCTATTAAAAGTAATTATTTCGCAATGCACCTTGAGAGCAAATGCGCTTTGACATTTTTCCTTTAAAATAATTTATTTGTAGCAAAGCCATACTAACCGCAAATTGACCATAATCTCAGCATAGTGACCACAGTTTAACCATGATATTTGTATCAATCTGCTGAATAAATGATGTTTACCTCACGTCTACTATAGTAAAACCATGATGAATTTTCTTAAGGGTGTTTATGTGGCTCACAGTGGAGACAAAATGAGAGTTGATTCTTTTACTAGCAAATGTTTCATTCAGATTCAGTAATATTAGAAGAGTTCTGAAATCCTATATGACAGGTTTGAGTTCCATTTTTATGATTTTCCCTGGAGCTCCACAGTGTGTGTGTGTGTGTGTGTCACCTCGAGACTGCCGCGTTTTCCAGGGTTCAGCACCAGCAGTTTCTTCAGCAGGTTTTCACAGTCTGTGGACATGTAAAAGGGAATGCGATACTTCCCTCTTAATACTCTCTCTCTCAGCTCCTGCACACACACACACACACACACACACACACACACACACACGCACTCATCAGTATCAGCCTATCTGACGGCTTTATAATGGTCAAGAAGCAAAAAATCACTGTAAGCTCATTTCACTGGCGTCAGATTGAGAATGAAGACATAATGAAATAATGACTGTCAGTCTACACATGACAGTCACAAACACACTGTCATATTTCTATTCTCCTTTTTTTCTATTTGTCTGTTTTAAACTATATTGTTGGTTTGACACTTGTAGAGTTACTATACGTCTGACATGACTCGGCTCTAGTAAACTTTTATTTCTGACAGCGTCACCTTTAAATTTTGTCCATCAAAGGGAAGCGAGCCGCTGACAAGGGTGTAAAGGATGACTCCCAGACTCCAGACGTCCACCTCGGGCCCGTCGTACTTCTTCCCCTGAAAGAGTTCAGGAGCTGCGTATGGAGGACTTCCACAGAACGTGTCCAACTTACTGCCGATGGTGAACTCATTACTGAAGCCAAAGTCAGCTATCTTTATATTCATATCTGCATCCAGCAGCAGGTTCTCAGCCTTACACACACACACACACACACACACGAGCAGTGTAAGATTATTACACGTCAATAAAACACAAATCAGATCAATGTAACACAGACTCACCTTTAGATCCCTGTGAACGATTCTCTTCTGATGACAATACTGCACTGCAGACACAATCTGAACATAACACACACACACACAGTGACCATTGCTTCTTTTAAAAGTGTGTCTTGATCAGCTCTTGATCAAATATGTTTATCTTCCTGCCTGACCAATGGCACATGAGGGGTACATTTAAAAGTCTGGGCCAAAAAATATGATCTGCCAAATGAACATGGTTCCTACACTTTTACTATAGCTAACAGGTATCACACACCGGACACGCACAACCAGCATACGTGCTGTGGTCACAAGTTCAAAGTGTACTCCTGATGCAAGTACAGTACATATATACATTTCTTGTTGAGTGGGGGGTCACCAGATTTTTTATGGGTTTAAAGGGGGGGCGTGACCAAAAAAGTTTGGGAACCACTGTCTTAACCGTTTTTTTCAGGATCCTAATGACATGAATGAGTAAGTGTGTCTCTTACCTGTCGAAACTTGGCTCTGGCTTCCTTCTCCTTCATCCTCCCATGTGCAACTAAGTAGTCAAACACCTCACCTGACACACACACACACATACACAGTCACAAATCTATGGCTGTATGTGAACTGCACAAATATTCATGTAAAATATGTCAAACTCACCTCCACTTGCATACTCCATAATTAAATAAAGTGTCTTCTCTGTTTCAATGACTTCAAATAACTTCACTGAGAGAGAGAACAGATTCACAGATCAAGAAATGTTTACAGACCATCAAGAGTTAAGATTGTAAATCTTAGGGTGCATTATAAAAAGACCATTTGCAAGCCAGAATGAAATGCCCGAACGCGTTATAAATAACATTTCCTACCACTGTGTCAAATATGTTAAAGGATTGTGCTGAAAACACATGCTAGCCTGAACATGTCCCAACAGAGATTTCTTAGGCCAGAAACACAAATACAAACTTCATTTACTTCCAGCAAAATCGAATTGTTCAAGAAGTTTCATTGTTTTCTTTTAAAAAGGTCACTGGTTTGAGAAACAGGTGGTCCTGAGCTGAATTGTTCCTGCTAGTGACGCAGAAATGCAACACTGATCTGAAGTCTGTCTGTCTGGAGCATGTGCCATCACATCAACTCAACATCAGCTCCAAATGCAATCTGAAATACAACTCAGGCTCAGAGCCGTTGAGAGAGAGAGTCACATCAACTCCAATGGAACAGTTTTTTCATAGCAATAGTGGGTGAGCACTCATGCATGAGAGAGCACGGACCTGACGAACACACGCAACACGCTTTATTCAATGTTTGGATCACTTTGTTGTGTCGTTATTTTATTGACAAATTCTATCCATAAGTAAATGCAATTTTTTGTCAATAGCTATAGGCCTACGTAAAAAGAATAGTTACAACGTTTAAGGATAAATGCCACAAGATTTTGGGCAGTTAATGTATTTTTTTTGCATTCAATCTGCACATTGCTATTTTAAAATACTCATATTTTGGAATGCTTTCCAATGTGACTGAACGCCTAATTCGTTTAAATTCAACATAGAACATTTAACAATCATTGTGTGGTGTCATTTGTTGTCGTTAAAATGTATGAAATCGAATCTATGAATGAGACTAACGCCGTTTAGGAAAGCGATGGACTGCTGCAGGGTGCATACAACGACTTTATTATTCAGGTGATGAGAATACGATTATAAAATATTTAACTTCTGCTAATTTAAGATCCGTCATAAAAACCCACATTAAAGCATGTTAACATCACAAACAGGAATTATTGTCTTTAATTAAGTGACCGCCTTAAAAATAGAAATAATCTACAATGATCTCCGCATGCAGATACGCTGAACACTTTTGCCGGAAATTAGGGATGCAACCATTTTTTAAAGAGCGAGTACAAGTACCGATATTTTTTTCTGGTACTCGCCGATACCGATACCTATAACCGATGCCTGTATAATGTGCAATTATGTTAATAAACCAGTATCTTACTGGTACATTTTCTTTTTTTCTTTTGTTTTTAGGTCTACTTCATTTAAGTTCTATTTTTTAATTAAGTTCTATTTTTTATGATAAGTAGCACAATTTTACTAGCACATTTACTTCAGTTTACTAAAGTAAACTATATACTCTGTGGTCGGATTATAAAAAATTCAAGGGGGGTGGTGTGGTAAAATTTGAGTGTATTATAACTTGTTCAAGTCAACCGGACCTTTATTTTGATGGGACGCCGCAAAGAGCGTATGTTTAAGTTAACCAGACTTTTATTTTGACGGATCGCCGCAAATGGTTTTTGTTTATGTGTTCGTGCAGTGAAACGCTGGCGCTGAAAGCTCCACAAGGCACAATGGGTTCAGTACACACAACCACGCCACTCTTTCACACAAAGTCACGCAAAACAAGCAGAATACATATTTAAACAGTATCTGAATATTTCGTTAGCTGTTCAGCGCTAACTTCTTGTTAGGAAATAATACATTTTCCAGATTCCGTGCTATTCCGTGTTGTACAGCAAATTGCCTGGATTCTTCGATTCCGTCCGCGTTTTCCACATTGTGGAAATCATAGGGCTCTATGTATGTCACGTGAGGTATAGGTCTTTGGTATCGGTGTGTCGTTACGAGTACGAGTACATGAGCTTGGTATCGGGCCAATACCGATACTGGTATCGGTGCATCCCTACAAATGACTGAGCCGCATTGAGGAGAACACAGAAGACTACGTGCAAGTAGTCCATTGAGGTAAACGTTTACACATTTAAAGTCGTTTAATGAATAAGAAAATTATGAAAAAGAGAATTAAAAGAAAAAACTACTTCCTGGAACCATCTGAAGGCTCCATGAATCACGTGACGCTCGAAACATTATGGCCGGCTTAGACACAGACACGGCTTAGTTTAAGGCAGGACTATGCCTTAGTTGAATTAAGATATTCATGTCGCTTTTATAAAAATGCCTTAGAAGAAAACATTACTGGTGTGCATCTTGAGACAAAACAATGGCAATGATATATTTTAAGACATTTCTGGGCAAGTTATATTCAGTTAAGACAGGTCACACGTTCATTTTAGTCTGGGACTAGCCTTAAGACTTGTCTGTGAAACCGGACCTAGAACTTCCGTTGTCGAGACTCTCTCAATGGCTCTGCTCAGCTTCAGCCAATCAGAAACCAGAGCTCACGTGCATGCAGTCCAGCTCAGCCAATCAGGAGCCAGAGGTCACACACGTGCAGTCTGCAAGGTTCACCAGAAGTAGTGAGTCACATCTAATCGATATGAAGGTAAAAACAGAGTGTGTGGTGTAGAAAAGAGCTGAGCTGAAGCATCGGAATCGCTCTCTTGTGATTCCCTTCCATTAGTAATACACATAATCCAGCAACAGAGAGACAGACTGACAGCGAGAGCGAGAGCGAGAGCGAGAGCGAGAGCGAGAGAGAGAGAGAGAGAGAGAGAGAGAGAGAGAGAGAGAGAGAGAGAGAGAGAGAGAGAGAGAGAGAGAGAGAGAGAGAGAGAGAGAGAGACAGAGTTGAGAGAGAGAGAGAGAGAGTAAGAGAGAGACAGCGAGAGTATAGAGAGAGAGGGGAGAGAACAGAGAGAGAGAGAGAGAGAGACAGAGAGAGAAGAGAGAGAGAGAGAGAGAGAGAGAAGAGGAGAGAGAAGAAGAGGGAGAGAGAGAGAGAGAGAGAGAGAGAGAAAGAGGAGAGGGAGAGAGGAGAGAGAGAGAGAGAGAGACAGAGAGAGAGAGAGAGAGAGAGAGAGAGAACAGAGAAAGAGAGGAGAGAGACAGAGAGAGAAGAGAGAGAGAGAGAGAACAGAGAGACAGAGAGAGAGAGAGAGAGAGAGAGAGAGAGAGCAGAGAGAAGAGAGACAGAGAGAGAGAGAGAAGAGAAGAGAGAGAGAGAGAGAGAGAGAGAGAGAGAGAGAGAGAGAGAGAGAGAGAGAGAGAGAGAGAGAGAGAGCAGAAGAGAGAGAGAGAGAGAGAGAGAGAGAGAGAGAGAGAGAGAGAGAGAGAGAGAGAGAGAGAGAGAGAGAGAGAGAGAGAGAGAGAGAGAGAGAGAGAGAGAGAGAGAGAGGTCGTGTGCCGTGTCATGAAATTGAGCTGCGAGAAGGAGAAGTAAAGGGCAGTAAGGTGATGTCAGCTGAAATGAGCCACTTTTTTGTTAATTGTCTAAAAACCTCTGAAATGTTTTTTGGTTTTATGTCAGGTCTCCTGTATCACTCTATCTGGCATGAGGGTGAGTAAATTGTACATTTCAGTTTGGGGTGAACTTGGTGTACAATTATTTATGCAAATTCAATGAGTTACATGTCAAGTATAAAATAATTTCAAGTATTCAGGTATTTTTTATGAAACAAAATGCCTTATTTATATAGAATAAACCTCAGTTATACGGAAAATGTCATTTTTTGGAGGCCCATTCACCAGAAGTGAATTTTACTGATTTTAACTTTCAGATAAACTGGGTCAATTCTGGCCGATATGACTTCTAATGCATTATATTACAGTTCATCCTGTCAACAATAGTTTATACCACATATGAACCAAAAAGAAAACACGGAAAAACACATAATAGTATAAAGCCTGGCACCAACAACAGTAATTGATGATGAACTTTTGTTAGTCATTCCACATGTGAAGAGATTAGACAATCCTGAGCTTCGGAGAAAAATAAAATGGAAGGGTTGTGTGATGAGAAATATAAGATATGTTGTATTTGAGAATTAATATCGGAACGCTGGCTTACCTATATTAGGATGACCTAAAACCTTCATAATCCTCACTTCTCGAAAGAGCTGCAGGTAAAACAGAGAGAGAGAACACAGGCAGAAATGTGACACATTCATCTGTACAGTCATAGACAGTATATACTAATATTATCTATATTGCAGTGACACACGAGTTAGATTTGACAGATATGTCTTGAGATTGGATTCATTGCAGTATTTTACAGTCTTATATTTCAGCACAGCAGTATTATTATTATTATTATTATGTACACTTAGCATCCTCATCATTGTCATCGTTCTGACAGCATGATGTCAACCTCATCTGTTCATGCGTGTTATTATTATTTCATTCTGTGATGATGTTTAGCTAAAGTCAATTCCACACTAAATGTACTCACAGACTCACATTTCATGATATAAATATACATTTCTGTACAAATATAAAGGCAAAGTTCATTTTTGTTTAATACAGCATGCAGATTCAGCCTAGAGGAATCATACAGGTTTGTCAGTGTGTCTTTTCTTCATAAATCTGCTCCTGGAAGTGTTTCTTGTGGTCAGTCTGTATGTGTGTGTCTGTGTTCAGTACAAAGTCTGTGAGCCAAACATCACCGCTGACTGAAGGCTGGGTTATAAAAAAGCACTTCTCCATGTGTAAAAACGTGTTGGGAATGAAGGGAATGCTGTGTCTGGGAATGAAGAATGAGCTGCAGTCCTCCGATACAGACTCACTACAACACACACCAGATTCATAACCAGAAAGAAAAATGTGCTGATAAAACCCTGATCCCAGAATTGAAAACATCAATCCCGCATGTGTGTGATTTTGTTTTCTTTTAGAAAGAGTAAATGAATAAAATGATCAATGTAACATTAGTCAGATTTAAACAGTCAGTATAGTGAGCAAACATGAGCTACTGATCAACTTGACAACACTGTTTTTCCAAATGCTTTTCTAGTTTGTCGCTGAGTTTGTCGTGTCTCTTGTATGATTGTAATAGCTCAAGGTAATGCAACATTACCGTACAGTATATGATCTCAGAATACACCACTCTACACAGTCTGTGTGTGTTATGAAGTCATGAAGAGAAAACCTCCATCACATTCATTGATCTCGGGACAAAGCAGGCTGGGATTTCTAACCACCATCCACACACTACCTGAAATCCACCCGACGCGATGTGATGCGGATGAGGACTTAAAGTGATGGTTTTCATTTATATCTAATGATCTGTGAATGAGTAGTGAATGAGTAGTTGAGGTGATGATGATGTTTGTCGGTGAAGTCTTCTCTGTTTATTGAGCAGATGGAGAAACAGAGAGATGGCGGAATAAACAGAGAAGATTTGTTGTTGGCACAGACACCGGTGATCTATTTATAGAGCAATATTTCTAAAATCGTCCACAGCGACATTCCACAAACACAAGCATGTCACTTCCTACAGTACACTCTGTGTGTGTGCGTGCGTGTGTGCGTGCGTGTGTGTGTGTGCTTGCATGCGTGCGTGACTTTTATATTATTGTTTATCTGGTTCAGATCAGGGTTTTTCCTACATTGAAACATCTTTGGAGGCAGATTTATTGGATCATTGAATGTGATTTATGAGCAATGCGCTTGTGATGACTGCAGGAAAGAGCGAGCAGAGAGCCTGTGATAAGGGTCCTTTTCTCTGACAAGGGTTCTGCTCGTAAAACTGACATTAAAGTCCTGGTGAAATAAAAAATAACAATTCCTAAATTTTCATGGAACATTGCGGTATTTGTTGTAAATAGCTTATCAGTGTGGGTCATTCACTTTTTCAAATTCATGTGCCCTCATAACTTTAATCAAAATCTGAAAATGCACTTCCGCCCTCTAGTGGCTATAACGGCTTGGGCAGGGCAGAGCCGTTAACTCCTCCCCTTTAACTGTCCATCTGCTGCTAGCTTCATTTCAAAATGCTTTGTTTTTATACATCCAATCCAATCGCAATGGAAAACACAAGCCCCGCCCACTGTTTTCTATTCTGTTGCACTCGGAAATGCATCAGAATATGGAAGTAAAAACGATCGCAACTTCCGGTTCACGGGGCCTTTAACAAACAAAACAAATCCTATCCAGCATGTTAACTTTGATGTCCTAACAGCTGTGATTAGCATCCTCGTGTCCTCAGGCTACATTCATGGCGAGTCAATCCATACACAAGTCTGTTCTATACACAAGTTGGGAGGACAATTTGGAATCCTCAATCGACCTATGCTGCATGTCTTTGGGCTGTGGGAGTAAACCGGAGTAAACTCACGCTGACACAGGGAGAACATGCAAACTCCACACGGAAAGGCTTCTCGTCCCAGCCGGGGCTCAAACAGGAGACCTTCTTTCTGTGAGGCAACAGTGCTAACCACCGTGCCACTGTACCGCCCCATAGGACAACGTGTAGTAAACCCCCAGGTCTGATCAACCTGTGGTGGGTCTCCCTTGGCTGAGGGTGTCTTGTGATAAAGGGCCGAAACAGCCAATGAGGCTGAGGTGCACAACTGACGATGTGTCGCATTGAAGGGAACCATACAAAGGGCATTATCAGCAACACCTCACCAAAGGCATCTTTCACTCAGGATAATGGATGTGATGAAAGTGGGACACACAACTCATGAGATGTCTCTCTGATAATGGCAAGGAAAGGCAAGTATGTTATGTATTTCTATAATCATATATCCCTCAAACACAGAGGATGCCTACCCGACGAACCAGTGAGACCTCAGACCTCTATTCATATTCTTGACTGCTTCCCCCTGTCATGCATAAGGCGTGGGAAATGTACCCAGCACAGACACCGGTGATCTATTTATAGAGCAATATTTCTAAAATCGTCCACAGCGACATTCCACAAACACAAGCATGTCACTTCCTACAGTACACTCTGTGTGTGTGTGTCCTATTGGGCAATTCAACTGTGCTGAAATAGTGGGATTATAACACCTAGTCCTATTAAGCGAATCATATTTATGACGCACTAAAATTATATCCTGTATAAATGTTTTTTAAGTGGAAAAAAATTGGAGAAAAGAAAACGAAAAATAGAAAAATGCATAAAACAGCATTTAAACCTACACGCATAAAACAGAACATACAAAACAGAATGTATACTGACAGTCTGTGGTATATGGTTATCTTGTTTATTTTGTTTACATGTTCTTGATAAGAAAACAAGCATATAGGCCATTTTACTCTGTAAAGTCTGTTCCTCAGCCGGTTACAGTACAGCCGACAGTAAAGGTTACAGTAAAGCCGCTGCTCTTCGTTTGCCCCGATAACAATAGCCGGACGAGATCAAACTGTTTTTATCATTTATAATGTTGATAATAAACAAAATAAAAAACGGGCTTGATACCTCCATGCTAACTGTGTGAGTAAAGACCCTAAAAAAATGCCCTACAACAAAGACGGATCCATTTGCTTGTTTTCCCGTTTATTATGTGATCGCCATCTGAGGAAGATATTTACTAATTCTACTGATCACCACCGCATATAAATGTTGTTCTCTTTGTCGTTTCATTGTCAGTGTCTGTCCTATTTAGCTCTGCGTTGTTTCAATAGTTAAAATAAACTACAGTACCAGGATTAACGATTAATCGAAATCAAATCGCAATCGCAATGTGAGACGTTGCGATTTGCTAATCGCAAGAGGCTGCGATGTGGAAGCGATGTGAAATATAGGAAACGCGTCTGTCCCAAGCCCGCTTTGAGTGGCATTCTTGCTAACCAACTGAGTGAACGCACCTCCGTTGCGCACCTCCGTTATGCCTAATCAGCACTGCCCTAGCCAACTGCGTAAACATCCGACATTAAAAAAACAAACAAACAGAAGGCAGGAGAGAGAGAGAGTGTGTGTTATTATGGCATCTGCAGAGTCAGATCGATCATATTAGGCAAATAAATACTAAAGAACCGTCCAATTCAGAAGACCGCACACACAGCCTGTGTCATACTCGCGCGACTCTTCCTCGAGTTGCGCGTCTCGCGGACGAACCGTTTAAACTTGATGCGCGCACACACAGCCTGTTTCATACTCGCGCGTCTCTGCCCCGCGTTGCGCGTCTCTGCCCCGCGTTGCGCGTCTCGCGGACGAGCCGTCTAAACTTGATGCGCACACACAGCCTGTTTCGTAATGACGTTTATAGTACTTGAGTCTGGCTCGGGCATCTGGCAATATGGACGAGGCTTGACGCACGCGCGCACCCTGTGTCAACTCACACCTATCTCCGCGTTTCAAACAAATGTAAATTCTATCTAACTGTTTTGCTAATTTCACTTGGATGAAATTAAACATTCAGCACATTTTCTACTTGTTTTAAAAAATCCCACATACTTAAAAAATTATAAATCAGCCTATGTAACCTATGAACTATTTTAATAATTCACTAACACAATAGAAAATGTTATGGATTTAAGGGACAATGGGAGTTGTATTTGTTTTAATGGAAAATATAATAGTGTACACTGGTATTTGGATTCTATTGTTGTGATGTAATCTGGAAGTTGGGAACCAATTGAACAACAGTAAGCCCTATTTGAATAATGCCCAAAACACACTACAAAAATGAATTTTGTAATGGTTTTAATGGAAACAATTAGAATTTCTGTAATATTTTTTTGTTTGTTTTCTTTCAGCAGGGTAACTATACCCATACTGTGCTCTACACAACAATATTGAGCTGAAGCTTGAATTAGAAAAGTTAAAATCGCAAATCAAATTGCAATCGCAATGTCTGTCAAAAATATCGCAATTAGATATTTTCCCCAAATTGCACAGCCCTAACAGGTACCACAGAATGTTTTAAAATGAAAAAAAATTAAAACACCCGTGCAAACTTGAAATGTATTTACAAGCTATAACTTGAAGGCGACGACCCCATCGAAGTTCTTAGAAGGAAAACACAGGGTTTAAGGTATGGAAAGGGTACCAGTCTAATTCTAAAGCCAAATTCATTAGTTTCATGTTTCAAACTTAAATTAGCAGTAGTTGGTGTATTTTTAACAAACGAACAAGAATTTACGAAGAACAACCTCTCTTAAGTTATGGTAATAAATAAAATAATGGTAATCATTTAATATTATGTGGTATTTGTATAGCTTATGTATTAAGTAATGTTAATGAATTTTACTAGTTTTTTTAATCATTTTGATATGGTGATTTGAGCATAACACACGATCCAGGCGGCCGGTTTGTAAACTTAAAACATTTAAATTAACTTGTGATATGAGTGAACAAAGATTTAGGAACACATACAAATGAATTTTTATGTGTATTATATACAGTACAGGGTTCTTACACCTTTTACAAAGTCAAATTCCAGGACTTTTCCAGTTCTTTCAATGTGTGTTTTCATGCTTTTCCAGTATACATACTTAATCACAAAAAGTGATGATATTGTGCTAAAAAATATCCTATAAAATGACATTCCCAACTTAAATTGTTGACTGTCTAGCAAATTAAATAGGCCTACATTTTACATGCTTCCCAAAAATTGACTACCATTTGCAAGAGCTTGCAGGGCCTGAATTTTATTTTTTAACAAGTGTTTTTGCTAGTTTCAGTCCATGGCAGTTATCGTTTTCACGTCATGTTTAAATAGCAAATGTATTTCCGCCTATTGGGGTGCTGGTCTGAAAACGAGGGGCTCTATTTTCACGATCTAAGCGCATGGTCTAAAACGCAGGGTGCAAGTGCACTTAAGGCGTGTCCGAATCCACTTTTGCTAGTTTAATGACGGAAAACGGTCAGCGCGCCAGGCGCATGGTCTAAAAGGGTTGTCCCTATTCTCTTAATGAGTCATGGATGTGTTTTGGGCAAAACGTGCGGTAAACCAATCTGAGTCTCATCTCCCATTCTCTTTAAGAGCCAGTTCGGTCGCGGCATGGCGGACTCGCTATTTACACGGCGGAATTTGCAAGAGCAAAGACAGGACGGTTCTCCTAGGTTAAAGCGCGCGAGCAGACCATCTACAGGACAAACCGGATTTTTTATCTTTATGTACACAATTACAATCTTTTACATTGCAATCCATTTATTTTTAATATTTGGCATGTTTGTGTGCTGCTCCACATCCCTCTGTGTGTAATAATAAGCAGAATGTACGCGGGCTATGCACCCACCTGCAGGCGCATATTACTTACTCGCTCTTTAACACTAGAACTACCAAGGCAGTCATTTTGACCGTTTTTAAAATTTGCAATGTAACAACTTTGTTGAAATAAAACCCATATAACTACATTTCCCTGACTTTTCTTAAATATATGTATATTTTATTCTAACATTGTTGCTTTGTTAAAATGACAAAACACGAAAGAGTTCTGAGTATTTCTACCTCGAACTGCCATGGCAGTCAAATTGACCGCATGCATTACAGACACTGTATCATTTCAGCACTCTTTCTTGCCATTGAAGATTTTAGCCACTGTTGCCTAGCAACTTATTATCTGGCGTTTTTTTATGTTATTGCTAAGCCAAAACGTAGCTTACCCTCAAAATGTCAGCAAAAAATAAATACAGTTTTCTAAATCAGTTTGTTTTCCCACAGGTTTCCCACAGGTATTCTTTGTAACTGTTTTTGATCTTGCTAATTTTGTCTAATAATGTCCATTCATGTCTACGAAGGTATTTACTATGCAATTACATGCATTTTGTTAATATTTATTACTTATTATATTCTAAAATTTGTCTTTATTTTACATCATTTTATCTACTTGGAAAATCTGTAATTAACAGTCTACCCAATACGTTTTGTGGTTGACTATGAAATAATCTTTTTTTTCATTCGTAAGAATTTCAATTCCCTTTCTGTCGGTCTCTCGACGTTGTGTCGAACCGACAGAATGGGGTTTGTCTTGAGAACCTATCATCTTCTGAGTATTTAGAAAAGGCCAATGAAAATTGGTGAACGAAATTTGCATGCCGGGCTCCTCCCCGGATGTCCGGGTATAAGAGGGAAGCCGGCGTGCTCATTCATTCACCTTTTGTTCTTCAGAGCCTACGCATCTGATGAGCAGCTCCAGGTCTTCGCTGATCTTCCAGATCTTCGCTGATCTCCCAGTTCTTCGCTGGTATCCTGCTGGAATCTACGACGTGGTGCAGCGGACGGTCCCTTCCTGCAGCGACTTTCCCCTGGGCGTCTCGGCAGTTCCAGAAGTGCCTGAGCACTTTTTTTCTAAAAGAGTAAATTTCTCCAGCGTGGCATGTCCCGCTGTTCTCTTGGGTGCGACGCGCTCATTGAGGAAGGGGATGGACACGATGTCTGTCTCACGTGTTTGGGTCTCCAGCACGCTGAGGCAGCCTTCGTGGATACATCTTGCCCGCACTGCGGGAAGATGCCTATCCAGACGTTGCGGTCACGGGTGGCTGTATTCTTTATGGGTAAAGCCACCACCTCGTCTGTTACCCGATCCGTGACGGCAGTGACTACGGCCCTGCCGCCCGTTTCAGTTAACACCGGGGGTGATATGGGGATCACCGTGAACGTTAGACCGCCAGCCACAGGCTCACGGACCGTTCACGCCCCGTCACGCTTGTCTGACCATCCCTTAAGAGACGGTCCTACCCCGTCTTGTTCCTCCGCCACGTACTCGGGAGTGCGTGACGAAGATGAGATGTCGATCACAGCATCGGAGGGCGACCTCTTGGCATCCGACCCCGACGATTCCTCGGAGCTCCCTCCCCCGGGGGGACGAGCCCAGGAAGAGGCGGACGTTGAGATGTCAACCATGCTCTTCCGGGCCGCCGCGAGCATTGGGCTGCAGTGCACAGCACCGCCTTTACCCCAGCGCTCGCGGTTGGATACGTGGTACCTGGGGTCTGAGCGCGGCTCCAAGCCGCGCCCAGCGCCGGTCCCGTATTTCCCGGAGGTACATGAGGAGCTGAGTAAGACTTGGAACGCGCCCCTCACGGCTCGTTCCAGTCAGAAAGGCTCAGTCGCCCTTACTTCCCTCGATGGTGGGGCGGCCAGGGGCTATGTCGAGATCCCCCAGGTGGAGCGTGCTGTCGCGGTGCACCTATGCCCGCAGACAGCGGCCACCTGGAGGGCTCGGCCTAGACTCCCATCCAAGGCGTGTAAGTTTTCGGCATCGCTGGTGTCGAAGGCTTACATGGCTGCGGGTCAGGCCGCCTCCTCCCTCCACGCCATGGCCATCCTGCAGGTCCACCAGGCCAAGGCGTTGAAGGAGCTCCACGAGGGTAAGACCAACCCAACGGTTATGCAGGAACTCCGTACCGCCACCGATCTCGCTCTACGGGCGACTAAGGTGACGGCACGGGCCTTGGGTCGGGCGATGTCCACCATGGTGGTCCAAGAGAGGCACCTCTGGCTCAACCTTGCGCAGATGCGGGACGCTGAGAAGGTTCGCTTTCTCGACGCCCCCATCTCGCAGGGAGATAGTAAATTTAAATCGGGGGAGCAGTGGCGATCCCGCCTCACTTCTTTCCCCTCGGGTAAAGAACAGGCATTCCATCCATCACTAAGCACCCTTCCAGGGGACAGGCTGGGCAGAGCAGCCCTGCCCCCTTAGGCCGGGGAACAGTTGAGTTATCTCCCACATAGCTCTAACTGGACCTAGTGCTCCAGACGTGGTAACCCCCCCTCCGTGGGCTGTTCCGTCTGATGTATCCTCATGAATGGTTCCCACCTTGGCAACCCATGACCTCCCCAGGTGGACTCCACCTTGCGGTTAACTCCTGCAGTCCGCACATTCCTCCCATGAGTTCTCCCCTGATGGTGAGACCATGTGGTGTCTCCACTAATTCCTCCCTACGGTAGGTAGTGGCCTCTGCAGCGTTTTTCCCCCCCTAGGGGGGAATAATGCTTACCCAGTGGCCCGTACGGTGCCGGGCGGCTTCTCGCCATTTAGAGAATCAGGCCTCCGCCCGTGACGGCCGGCGTTAGGGGGCTTCCCAACTTTTTGTGGAAAGCTCTGGGTCCCCCTTCCTCTCCACTGGAAGGTCATAATTTCGCGCTAGCGTGTTCGTCTGACTCGCCCAGGCCAGTCAACGTCGCTCCGCAGAGATTGTGACGCGGCTCAGTGCTGTGGCGTCTTCCATAGGAACCCCATTCTGTCGGTTCGACACAACGTCGAGAGACCGACAGAAAGGGAACGTCTTGGTTACGGATGTAACCTCGGTTCCCTGATGGAGGGAACGAGACGTTGTGTCCCTCATGCAACAACACTGGCCGCCCACCCCAGCGGTCGGGGGAGGATGCTTAGGCTCCTCAGACCAAAGGTGAATGAATGAGCACGCCGGCTTCCCTCTTATACCCGGACATCCGGGGAGGAGCCCGGCATGCAAATTTCATTCGCCAATTTTCATTGGCCTTTTCTAAATACTCTAAATACTAAAGACAAACCCCATTCTGTCGGTTCGACACAACGTCTCGTTCCCTCCATCAGGGAACCGAGGTTACATCCGTAACCAAGACGTTTTGTGTCCTGATGTTTATTAATAACTATCCTAACAAAACACATCCATTTATTCATACATTTTGATTCCAGTGGTGGGTGCGATTCGTGTGATCCGATTATAGCTCCTGAGCATTGTAAAATGTAAAATTGTCAAAATATATTGAAAAAGGATAGATGTTATCATTTCTTAAATTCACAACATGTTTTTATATAACAAAATATTCTGCATCAATCCATATTTGTTGTGGTTTAGACTTTCACCGCAGTGAAAATGTTGTTTTTGAAAGAACTTTGCTATTCCACCTGCCGGTGTCCTAAAACAGAACACCGGAGACACACAGCGAGGCACACACCTTCGGGTGCGGTCTCGTAGCTTTTTCAAAATTATATACAAAAATGAAACGCATAAATAAATTATTTTATTTTAAACGATCGTATTATGTATGCCCATCGGAGTTCGCTTAGCACTTGGGGATGTGGTTGAGGATTTTGACGTCTTTTAGTAATCTTTTTATAATATATGACAACAGACATTCAAAGCTTCATTCTAAAATCTCAATAGAAGCTTTGAATGTAAATATTGCATGGAAAAAATGACGTTCAGTACAGTCTATTATGAGCGGTCAAAATGACCGCTTCGGCCATTCTCGTAGTGATAGATTTCCGGGAGTTATAGTGTTAAATAACCAAAAACATATTGTGCCATTGACTTTAGACCAGGTTTCAGCCAGTCAGTGGCGCAGTCTATTTCAGTTGCCTCAAAATAGCAATGCGCCAACAATGAGCAATTAAAATGTCAAGCAGTTTCAAGCCCTTTATCCCGAATCAAAGCATTTTTTAAACCTTGAAAATTTTTTGAACATTTTTCAGAATTTTCAGCACCCGTACGAACCCTGTATAAAGTAATTACGGATGAAGCGAAGAAGTGTTAAATAAGAGCAAGAATTTTAATAGTGTCTTCTGTAGCAAATAGCGTTTTTCATTTTCGAATATTCGACTAGTCGTGCACACCCCTACTTTTATCTTCACCAAATGCATTGGTTCTGACAGCTGAACCGCCAGACACATCATCAATGCTATGATACTTTCATATACTGAATATTGACTTCAGCAGATCGACACACTGAACACTTTTAACTCATTTAAGGTGGTGTTTTTGATAAGGAATGGTATTTATCATGATTCAGCATTCTGAGACTGCTTCGTTTATTTTTGTTGATCTTCTAATGATACCCACCCAAGGAACAACTCCACAATCGTATCATGAAGAATATAAAGCTATATCTCACCTTCTGTAGACTGGTGGGATTGAGTTGTGTTTTATCAATGATCTTCACAGCCACCTGAAAAGCAGACACATTACATTTATACATTTGCCAGATGATTTCGTGAACTAAGGTATACATTTGATCAGTACATGAGTTCCCTGAGAATCAAACCCACACCCTTTTGCATTGATAACACAATGCTCTCATAGCTGAGCTACACGTGTGAACTCATGGATATGATGAGTGTAGATCTTCACGTTATGTAACGTGATTCTCTGGTGGTCCCGAGAGCTTCTGGCGTACATCCCGTGAATAATGGATGCGCTTTCTAGTGTGAGATAAGAGCCTGCTTTAACAAATCCAATTTTAGATCTCATAAGACTCCTACCAATCTTCCCGTAAGTCAATCCGTGTGATGGCCTGATTATAATCAATCTTCTTTACATGAGTTTGTCATGTCGGGAAAAAAGGTTGCAGTAACTGGGGTGAAATAAAGCAGTTTGGTGAGGAAGAAAAACAATCAATCCAGTATCAGAACAACAGTGATTAACTGATGAAGGGTCAGAAATGATCTTTTCTATGAAGTGATTTCCAGGGGCGATTTTTTATAATTACTTTATAAAATGTCATCTATTTCAAGTGCTTACATTTGATCAACTCAAGCAATAAGAATGATGACACAACCCTGCAAAGATACCATGCTCTTCATTTGTATGTTAAAGCGAGAAACACCTAACACGCGTTTTGAATGATGAATCATCACGTGTCTCACCTCTCGTCCAGTTAAAACATGCCGGGCGAGTTTGACTTTAGCGAAGTTTCCCTTGCCGATGGTTTTGAGCAGTCTGTAGTTGCCGATGTGAGGCTGTTCGTCCGGGATGGACGCCACTGAGTTCCTGCAGCGCGGGAGACTCTGTCGACTTGATGATTTGGTGGGTGGTGCTGGTGGTGTATCGCTGTAGCCGTCCACAGTCGTGTGCTGAAACACAAGACGCAAGAGTTACACGTGCAACCCCAGAAAACTACACGACAAAAAATGCCAAATCAAACCTAAGCATGTCCATACCATGTGTGAGGTATAGGGATGTAACGATTCACTCAGCTCACGATGCGATGCGATTCACGATTCTGATCTCACGATGCTATTTATTCACGATTTACTCACGATTTATTTTGAAAAAATGAGTTGAAACCAATTAGAAATGAACAACGTCCCTTGCATTATTTCTTAAATGCTTCACGTTTCTTTGTATGATAAAATAATGTTTTATTTCAAATAACAAAACTAAACTGCAATTTTATAACAAATTAATAATAGAAAAAGTCTCTTTAATATAAACAAACTAATACTGTCTGTGCTTTTCTTGGATTTTTTGCATTTAAGAAATATCAGCATCCACGTTTAGGTTTGCAGTGAAAATAGCGGCCCCTGCTGTTCAAGAAATGTATTGCGATTCAGTTCAAGCCTCAACCGATTTGAATCGTCGCTCATTATAACCGATTTTCAACCGGCTCACGGTGAATCGTTACATCCCTAGTGAGGTACGGTGGTAAACAGATCGATTAGTGACTTGATTGAGATTTCTTTGTTTTTGTTTGTGAGCAGTTTAAAGAGAATGAAGCAGCGAGCACTTGACATTTTTACACGAGTTAAAGCACCACCACCACCACAGTCATACACAGACAACGCATCACATGACTGTCCTCTATCATGTCCTCTACTTTCCATTGATTATTCATTCAGACAAACCATTGCCCCTGAAGATAAAAATACAACCCTCTGAAACGCAATCACAGAATAAAAACATCCAAACCCATCCAAGCTTTTTTTCAATTTGCCCCATTTAGTAAATCTAGTCTTTCATCTTACAGTGAGCAGTAGTACTTGCAAAAAATATTGATATACAAACAGTGCTTTTTAGTCATTTGAATAGATATGTCTGATTACAAAATGATGAAACTTTTGTTACGTTTCATCAGTATTCATCGTACTTATAAAAACTGCGTTAACATGTATTATAATACCAAGTATTTTGTGCCGTCTTTATTTTTCCTCATTATAACTCTTCACTACAGTAACTATTGTGTTATGTTTGTAAAGCTGCTTTGCAACAATGCAAAACTGTGAAAAGCACTACATGAATAAACTAAATTGAATTAAAAAGGAGTGACGTCTGAAGTGTGAATGCAGCTGTCTGAAAGCACAAAGAGCAAAATCCATTATGAGCAGAGAGACGGCTGGAAATCTGATATACATCATGAACACTTTCTGTCACTTCATGCTAAAAATACCATCACAAAGATCTCATTCCACAAAGCTTCCATCAAATGTGCTATTTCAGTGTATGAGTGTAAACCCCGTGACATTTGTGTGAACACTAAACAGTGCTGCTGTCACTCATGAAGCCACGGGACGTCCTGTAAACTCATCTACACTTTGATGACATTAGACTCTTATCCATGCAAACCTATCCTACCGCTATGCACATTTCAGTCATAAAGACAGTGGACATCTGCATCCATGGTCTAAAAATATAGATGTCCACAGCTCGAGTCCCATCCGAGATATAAAATCAACATTTCTAAATGATAACAGATTGTTGAGAGTTTGACAGCACGTAGACCAAAAGTGGCTGATTCTAAGAGTAAAATTGTGTGCGACACCCAGAGAAAGAGAGCGAGAGTGAGTGAGTGAAGTGTATTTCTTTAGTTTGGGGAATATATCACCCAGCATTACTCGACTCTGAATGTAAGATGAGGTGGAGTTGGTTCTGTAGCACATCTGTGTGCTTATCAGCATTGATGTCTAATGTCTCTGCAGTCATTCTTCTGGATTTTTACAGTCACAATCTTGTTGAATAATACTAATATATTTATAAAAAACACATACAGTTAAGCGTTTTTTTTTATTTTTATTTACCTTTGTTATAGTTATAAAGCCATAACAGTGATAGAATGCCCTATAAGAAACACACAACACCATTATTTAGCCTTCCTTTCTTCCTCTTCTTTTATTATTTCAAATTCTATGAAAAAATAAGAAAATGTAATGTTCAAATTGAGGATATGTATAGAATGTGCTTGACGGGCGACTCACAGACAGGTGTGGGCTTGAGAGCCTCAGAAACATCTGATACACACACACTCAGCTCAATCATTAAAGTTTTCATCAGAAGCTCTGACATAACACTTACAGTATATACGTCAGCTCACCACTACCAATTTAAACTGACTATAGTGTTTGTTAACAAAACACAGATCATTTGCACATTCACATCATTCAAATAAAACAACAAGTAGGATCTTTTACAATTGGTGTTTTAAGAATAATAATGAAATAAATAAATAAATAGTTGTATGTTTGTTTCATTATTATATATATACTGTGTGTGTGTATATATATATATATATATATATATGTTCAGGGCTTGACAATAACACTTGTCCGCAACAAGTGAATGATTTGTATGGGCAAGTGAGAGAGAATTTTACTTCCCCAACCGAACAAGTAACTTGAAAATGAAATAATAACAGGGCTACAAAAAAAATCTTTCGGTGCAAAGAATAATAAAAATAGGTGCATTAGACAGAGCAGCATGTTTGTGTGAAGTGCGTTTGTCGTGCTTGTGCTCGTACTCGTGTGTGACAATAATCAATGGCATTGAGTCCATATAACTAGATGCAGACGCAGAATCCTGTGATTTAAAGGGGTCATCTGGCTTTTCTGCTTGTCTGAGTGAATGAGGTGCACAGATTAACATACTACACAAGTGATGGTCGAGGATTTGTCTGCGTCTGCACTGTATGAGGATATAAACACATAAACTTCATCTCCAGAGTTGCTCTGAGAGATTATTTTACAAGCATTTAACTGTTTGAGTACAGCTATTGTCAAGCACACTAACACCGTGTCTACACCAGAAGTGGAGGGACATAAGACAAGACAATAGAATGCATTAGAACCCATTATAATTTTACATTTTTAGCCATGTGTCGCGGCCCGGTGTAGACATAGTGTAAAACTCAAGCGTCTTCACGACGACCCGTCAAAATAAAAGTCCCTTTAACATGAACATTCAGACAAAAAAATACTGTAGTATTTGCTCAAGGAAATTGTAGTACCCTTGTAGTAAATTGATCAAATGTATTAAACACTGTAGTATGCTATAGTAAGGTTCAAAAACACTATAGTATCAAGGAAATTCACTGCAGTTTACTATAGTAAATATCACTATTTGGACAAACGTACCTCTGTTGTATAGTAAAAAAAAGAAATAAACAGAACTTAGAGAAAACAAAACAAATTCAGGTAAACTAAAAATTATATGGCCCTAATTTATCCATCTGTATGTAACAATAATGTCCTTTGTAAGTTACCTATTCATGCGAAGAACTGCTTTTTTTATGATGACAACAGACGATTTATACTTGTGCTACACCTGTTTGGCCTGTGCTACAAAACTTTAAACCTCACCAGTGATATGTGCAAAAAACGTTAAGGTACAGCCCTGTTCTATAGCAATCGAGAGCAACAGAGCATTAATAAATTTAGGTGGCCACAGCGGACACTATGTAAAACGCTTATGAGCAACCTTGACCAATCAGGATCAGAAACAATTATATTGACACTTCAAATGAGATTTTTGTACTTGGACAGTTGAATGACAATTCGACTTGTCCGAAGGACAACCACATAGCAATGCTTAATGTCAAGCCCTGATGTATATATCATTATTCCTGAAAGGATTAAACACCGTCTGGAAAAAGGCCATAACTCGTGGTTCCATCACATAAAGGCACAAAATCGCTCTCCAGGACATTCTGGTTCACCATTCCTTGCTGGTGGAATGATCTCCCTAATTCCATCCGGACATCTGAATCAAACACACTATTAAAAAAATACACAACAGAAAGCTCACCTCTTCCGAGAGCACTTAACTATATCTTACAAATAAATAAAACCCTTCTGCCTATATCTCTCTTTTCTTAAAGCTGTCATGAATTAGTACCTCAATTTTAATGCGAGCTTTTGTTATATAAGAGGGAATCGTATTCAAGCGAACATCCTGTAAGTGTCAGAACTGAAAACGGCCGTTACTGAAATTACAACTGTTATTGACACCAGGCCCAGCGAATGTCAGGTCCTGGAATGCACCTATCTAGGTTGAACACCGCTTCCAAAGAAAAATATCAACAACTACTTCTCTGGCCCCGCCCACTGGTTCGCGCATGACAGTACTGAATTAACACAAGTTGCGCGGAACCAGATAAAGCGAGAAAGCAATAAACATGCCATTAAAGATTTCAAAATATTGTGCAGTGCCTAACCAAATTCACAGAAGGCTCCAACTAAGTTTACTACACAAACTGCCATCCAATCATAGCAGTGGGTGTTTACTTCCAAGTCTTCAATGCGGCCCGCCCATTAAAACCGAGCGTTTGTCGAGACGGCCTCAAAACCCGGGTAGAAAATAGCCTGTTAGTGATTGATTTTGATGTTTTTGAATGTAAAAACCACACGAACGTCATAAGTAGACCTCATACAACAGTATAAAACAATAAACAAGCCCAGTTCATGACACCTTTTAAAGTCTCATCTTTAAAAACCAAACACATTGTTTTGTATAAGTGAGAGTACATAAGACAAACATGTTATTTGTTTAAAAACTGAGGACGCTGTTTTCTGAGTGAAAGCACTTCGTGTCGCACTTTACAACGTGATAATACACAGGACAAACGCATCATATCTATAACAACTGAAAACATGACCCGTTATGAATCCAGCATTTTACTAACATTCGTTTGTGAAGCATCCGAAGAACACCTGATGTCTTCTGCACATTCCATTGAGAAATCAAACTAATCCCCAGCGTCTTCAGAGGCTCAGATGTCGGGAGTAAATGAAGACTGTTCAGTCTTGCATCTAGGGCTGCAACGGCACGTCATTACTTACGTGTATCTGCTGTAATAGCAATTTCTGTTCCCGGGCGTGTGTAAGTTAATCAGCAGAACAAGAGAAAGTATAATACACCTGACAAACAGCGATCGAGAGCCTCGGAGACAGTAAGTTAGTGAATGGACGGAGGAATTCCCCCTAACGTTACTCCCGGAATGCGATCATCACAGCATGGACACGCAATCACAAATGGACGGAGAGGGGCACGTAGATGTAGACTTTCATATAAATTACTTTATTTTAACACTACGCTTGACATGAATGATTTACATTAACGCTATTGTACTAGTGTAAGTTAGTGTATGTGAACCTTTGCAGATTGTGACCCTGCTTAAATTACTCTTAAGCTTCAAAAAGGACTAACTATCATGAAACCACCAATGAGTTTTTTATGTCCACTTTATGTTGCACTTTATTTCCAGTAGTGATGTTACGTTCGTGAACGAATCTTTCAAGTGAACGAATCGTGTAGGCAATGACTCATATTTCTCATTCACTGAAATCTCTCCCTCGAGCACAGAGCGTCTTGGCTTAAAAGCACGAGCAAGTGCCTAAAGCACGAGCCAATGGCGTTCGAGTGTGAGCTTTGACAGAGCATATGATTGGTTGAATGTGCTGAACGAATACGCCCTTCACTAAACGAACGAGCCTGTGTTTGAGTCTGAACGAGAGAGATCTCGTTCGTACACGAACGAAAGGAGTCAAAGGACCTGCTGATTCTCGTTCGTGAACGACATGAACGAGCTGTTACTTCCCACTCGTGAACGAAAGATGAGGTCTCTTGTTCAACAAGTACAGAAACGGACACAATGTAAAGATCCTTACAAAAATAATTAAATAATGCAAGCTGATGGTTAAATGTAACAGACAAATTAACATTGTTATTTTTATTGCATGGAAAATGTCAAGCCCTGTTTACTCAGTTATTGTACTGCAAGCACTGGTGTTTTGTGTGCATTTTGTATCATTTATTGTTCTTTCAAATAAAAACGACTTCATTACATTTAATTCATGTCATGCACTTCTCTAAAAACTGTCAAACAAAAATGTATTTGTAAGCTCTCATTCACGTCACGTCAGCAAATAGCATTCCAGTTCCAGCTGTGAAGGGATGTGTAATTGGTTAGATCTTCCACTGAATGAATACGCCCACACTGACCAAGTCGCTGTTGGGTCTGAACAAGAGGGATAGATCTCGAATTGAACGAACTGGTAAATGTCGTTCATGAACGAAATGAACGAGAGTGTACACTGACTGTATGTCGGTCATTAAGCATGTGAGTCTCGTTCAGCAATCAGCAGAAAGCAGATGCAAAGCGCAGTTACAGGTAGGCTACTTTGCACGCATTGTTTATTTAAAATACATAAACTGCACATTTAACATAATTCCAGATTTATGAATGTGTAATGACCAACCAATTAACTTTTTAATTATGCAGAAAAACCTTGTGCGTTGGTCATCTGAACCACTTATTTAGACTTATTTTATTTATTTAATGAGTAGATCAGAGACTCACATTTTAATAAAGCCTGTAATCAGTTTATACATCCATTAATACGTTCGTTGACATAACACAACTCTTTTTCGCCACCTGCTGGCGTATTATAGAAATGGTCATTGAACGAATCAGTGAACGAATCTGAACGAATCATTTTGGTGAACGAACTGAAAATGAACGAATCACTCAAATGAATCATAATTCAGATCACTAATCTCCAGTCAGCATGTGTGTGTACGGTGACGGTCAGGATTAGGGATGTAACGATTCACCGTGAGCCGGTTGAAAATTGGTTATAATGAGCGACGATTCAAATCGGTTGAGGCTTGAACTGAATCGCAATACATTTCTTGAACAGCAGGGGCCGCTATTTTCACTGCAAACCTAAACGTGGATGCTGATATTTCTTAAATGCAAAAAATCCAAGAAAAGCACAGACAGTATTAGTTTGTTTATATTAAAGAGACTTTTTCTATTATTAATTTGTTATAAAATTGCAGTTTAGTTTTGTTATTTGAAATAAAACATTATTTTATTATGCAAAGAAACGTGAAGCATTTAAGAAATAATGCAAGGGACGTTGTTCATTTCTAATTGGTTTCAACTCATTTTTTCAAAATAAATCGTGAGTAAATCGTGAATAAATCGCATCGTGAGATCAGAATCGTGAATCGCATCGCATCGTGAGCTGAGTGAATCGTTACATCCCTAGTCAGGACGCTACTCTTTCCAAGATGTTCCAATGTTTTCATTATTCTTCATAATGACAAGATGATAGTCTGTGGTTTTGTTTAAAATGTATTTTGCTAGAGACTGTGAGTTACTCGCTGAGTGTAACTTAGCTTATTAGAAGCACTGGAAGCGGTCTGAATGTTGTGTGTCTTCATACGCAATAACTCTTTATGTGTTAAACATGTAACATATCATCTCTTCTAGTTGTGTTCTAACTATTATTTATTGCATTAGAGTCTTTTATACGGTGATAGTTTTGTACAATAAACAGATACAGATAGTAGTATTTTTACTTTTACTCAATTACATTATGAGACTGAAAATAGAGTCGGATATTACTTGGGAGGAAAAAAATACAGAGTATATATCATGCTCTAGTATTTCATAAACACATTTTTAAATGTTTTTACATTTACATTTACATTTAGTCATTTAGCTGAGGCTTTTATCCAAAGCGACCTACAGATGAGGGAAACAATGGAAGCAATTGGAACAACATAAGGACAACAAAAAGCATAAGCGCAATAAAAAAAAGGTCTCATATAGCCTACCATAGTATACAGAGCTAAATTTATTTTATTTTTTACCTTTAAAATTAAAACTACTTAATTAAAAGAAGATAGTGATTTTAATGTAAACACGGATTAAAACAACAATATTTATTTATAAGATGTAGTGGAGTAAAAAGTATGATTTGCTTTATAATGTAAGAAAATACTAGAATTTATTGTTTATTTGCAAAGTTTGCCAAAGGATTAATAAGGTAATCCAAAAAATCTTTATTAGATTAATAAAAAATAATAATCGTTAGATTAGTCGACTAATCGAAAAATAATCGCTAGATTAGTCAACAATTAAAATAATCGTTAGTTGCAGCCCTACTTGCATCCAACAACAAAACACCTTGATGGTTACAAAACATTCTTGTAGCTCACTGTAAGTAGTCCAGCGTGAAAACAATGGCGGACAGTGTACAACTCGATAAGGGCGGTGACAGCAGAGTCCATCAGCAGTAAAGGGCAGGGCATAATCAATGTGACGTCAGGTTACTGAGAGAACGCCAACAACTCATTCAAGAGGACAGTTGGGGTTTTAAAAAAATGAATGGGTGGATTTTTATCATTCTAGGGTGGTTCTGTACACACACTCTTGACACACACATACGTTCAAACAACATTTAAAAGTGCATTTTCTGGATTAGGGGGACTTTAAGAGCTGCTTGCACTTGCTTAGAATAAAAGGACAAATTTTTGAATCCCTTGTTCATTCAAAGGAGCGCTGCATGGACACGGATTTAGGGCTGAAACGATTCCTCGAGTAATTCGAATACAAAAAATCATCGAGGTAAATTTTGTTGCCTCGAAGCTTTGTTTAATCCATTTAACTACAGTACACACGGAGCACTGCGTTTCCCCACAGACCGTTATTACTAACGCACAGCCCGCTAAACTCTATTCATGTTACAGGGCTCTCAAGTCTCACGCATTCACCGTGAGCAGAGGTGGGTAGAGTAGCCAAAATCTTTACTCAAGTAAAAGTACAAGTAACTAGAGAAATTGTTACTCAAGTAAAAGTCACTAGTAGTGTTGCTTTCGTCAACGAAAATTATGACGAAATATGGTCGTCAACGAACCTTTATCACGTGACGAAAACGAGACGAGACGCAACGTAAATGCTGGTCATGTGACGATGACCAGCATTAAATTTACAATGACGAATTAAATGTACAATGCAATATTGTTGACGAATAAAAACGAGACTAAATGTGGTTTACAAAATAAAAACTATGCTAAAATGTCTCTTCATTGTCGTTGACCAAAACGAGACGAGACGAAATGTTATAACGTTATTTCGTCTGATGCGGAATCCTGTTGGTTAAATGTCGTCTGGCTGTTCTGCGTGTCTGAATGAATTATGTGCACAGTTTAACATACAACACGAGTGATGGTCGAGGATTTATCTGCGTCTGCACTGTATGAGGATATGAACACAAGAACTTCATCTACACAGTTGCTCTGAGTTTATTTTACGAGCGTTTACTGTTTGAGTGAAGCTATCGGCAAACACAAAAACTCAAGCGTCTAACCAAAGACCCGTCAAAATAAAAGTCCCGTTAAATTGAACACTCCGACAAAAAATACTTTAGTGAACTATAATAACTGTAAACCTCTCTAGCTCCAGTGCTATGTGCAAAAAAAAGTCTGCATTAATTTACTGCATTCTGTATGCTACTACAGGGCACTGAGGGCATTTACTCTTCTCCTGTTGGTTCTTTGCAATGCTGGCAAATGTAACCTTACAGTTGACTTGCCAAATCACTTCCATTTGTTTTATTAATAAAGGATATTGGAAGTAAAATTGGTCTGGGTTATGACAAATGCTACACACAGCGAGAAAAAAAAGATCATGAGATTTATCATCACATTCGCCCTCGAATCGTAATCGATCGCATCGTGACGCCTAGAGATTCCCACCCCTACCGATGGCCGTAAATTCAAATAGACGTCTTCCGTGTCTGGAATAAGATAACCTTGTTTGAAATGGGTTTGGCTAAAATAAAATTTTGGTTTCGTCTATACTACTAGGTACTTATACTGACTGGGTTACATAGAATTGCATTACTAAAAAGAGACTAAAATACAATTTCATTGACTAAAACTAGACTAAAATGTCATCAGTTTTCGTCGACTAAAACTAGACGAAAAATAGTCATGGATAATTCTGACTAAAATAAGACTAAAATGCTCAAACTTTTAGTCGACTGAAACTTGACTAGACTAAAAAGTGTATGAACGTGACTAAAACTAATAAAAACTAAAATGACAGCTTGACACAAAGACTAGACAACATAAAATTAAAACAGGCCGCCAAAAACAACACTGATCACTAGTTTAAAATTACTTGAGTAAAAGTAAAAAAGTATGCAATGAAAAACTACTCAAGTAGCTAGTTACTTAGTTACTTTGTATCTGATTATATAGGCCTACTACATAAAATTAATATTGAACCGCAAACACAGAAGAGACAAGCATTTCTGTAAATTTCATCTAGTCCTGATGTCAATGTAGTTTACACAACTTATTTAGAATAATAGACCATGTCAAACTAAAGCATGAACTAAACTCAGAGCATTTCCTAAGATGATCTAGAACATCTGCAGTGCTCTCTTAAATGAAATACACATTTTTGAACAAAGCTCATGTTTTCTCGTGTGTGTTGTGAAACGCTCTTACTTGTAAACAAACAGTAACAGTGAACCACACGCCCATCAACAAGTTTTCTTCCTTCTGTTCTTCAAATGTATATTTCTGCAAGCCCACGTCTCTGTGTCTGACAGTTAACGCGCATGTTGCGGTGTCTGACGAACAGGTCGCGCGGGTGCGCACATATGGCGGGCATTTATCATTGCTGGCAAACAATATGACACATTTGCAGTTTTGATTGTATAGATATAGATTCATATCCACTTCATCCAACGCTCTTTGTGTTCTGCGTGTTCTTAAGTTTCGCGCTACGAGGAGTGAGTAATCCTGCTTCAGATGATTCAGATCGTGCTGCGAACTGAACAAATCATTTGAACTGATTCATTAGCCTATTCAAATGGTTTTGCCCATTGTTCAATTAATGCTTTCAAAAGAATCGACTCAAAAGAATCGATCACTCGGGAATGCCCGTAAAAAGAGACGACAACCTTGAAATAAACAACGTGTTTTAAAAGGCATATTTTAAAATGAAGGAACGAAGGAACGTCACGCAATGTAAGTTATGTAACGAAGTAAAAGTACAGATTTTCTATTAGAAATTTACTCAAGTAAGAGTAAAAGTACACACTTTTAATTTTACTTAAAAAGTACATATTTTCCAAAATGTTACTCAAGTAAATGTAACGAAGTAAATGTAGCGCGTTACTACCCACCTCTGACCGTGAGACACGCATTTCAGCCTGTTCACACGCTCACACGTATTTCTTATTCTGATAAATAAGTGATAGCTTATTGAAATGGTGAACTGCTATTTTACTTAGTTTTAGTCTATTTTGCGAGTGAAACTTCCGGCTGCATTGAGTCCATACAACTAGATGCGGACTAGTGGATGCCGAATCCTGTTATTTACACATTCCATCTGGCTGTTCTGGGTGTCTGCGTCAATGAACTGCACAGTTTAAAGTGCTACACGCGTGATGCTCTTGAATTGGTCTGCGTCTGCGCAGAGTTGCTCTGAGAGTTTATGACACAAACATGTTATTGTTTGAGTGAAGAAACAGACATACTAAAAAATAAGCGTCTTCCGACAACCTGCCAAAATAAAAGTCATAGGCTATATATTACTATTTAATAGTAAAAAAAGAAACTAAAACTAATTTATATAAACTAAATGCATCATGCATAAGCTGAAGTTAGTTGTTTACCTTTGAAATGATTCTTTCTATTTTTATTCATGTTTCAACATGATGTATTCAACATTAAAAAACCTATATACAGGATATAATATTAATGAGTTATGAATATTTAAAGATAATTATAAGCTTGGTGTGAAATTGGGACTAAATAAAAACGTAAAAATTATGTCTTTATTAGCTTAATTTAAATAAATGAATATTCGTTTTTATACGAGCTCAAATATGAAATTATAAAAAAATGCCCATCCCTAACTTTCACCAATGTGTTGTGTCTACACTGGGTTCCAAATTATTATGCAAATGATATCTTTCTCTGGTTTTCCTAATTTGTCGATGCAAATGACAGTCAGTATAATTTTCAAGTAATCAACAGTTAGGGTACATTTGGAATTTTATTGAACAAACCTCCCACTGACAACAGTATTTATTTAAAAAATGAAAAACTCAAAATGCACTGTTCCAAATTATTATGCACAACAGAGTTTGAAAACATTTCATAGGTTGTAAAAAACTGAAAATGGTCATTTGTTGAATTTGCAGCATTAGGAGGTCATATTTACTGAAATCAAAAGCTATTTCAATCAAAAACATCCTAACAGGGCAAGTTACATGTTAACATAGGACCCCTTCTTTGATATCACCTTCACAATTCTTGCATCCATTGAACTTGTGAGTTTTTGGATAGTTTCTGATTGAATTTCTTTGCAGGATGTCAGAATAGCCTCCCAGAGCTGCTGTTTTGATGCTAACTGCCTCCCACCATCATAGATCTTTCGCTTGAGGATGCTCCAAAGGTTCTCAATAGGGTTGAGGTCAGGGGAGGATGGTGGCCACACCATGAGTTTCTCTCCTTTTATGCCCATAGCAGCCAATGACACAGAGGTATTCTTTGCAGCATGAGATGGTGCATTGTCATGCATGAAGATGATTTTGCTACGGAAGGCATGGTTCTTCTTTTTGTACCATGGAAGAAAGTGCTCAGTCAGAAACTCTACATACCTTGCAGAGTTCATTTTCACACCTTCAGGGACCCTAAAGGGGCCCACCAGCTGTCTCCCCATGATTCCAGCCCAAAACATGACTCCGCCACCTCCTTGCTGACGTCGCAGCCTTGTTGGGACATGGTGGCCATCCACCAACCATCCACTACTCCATCCATCTGGACCATCCAGGGTTGCACGGCACTCATCAGTAAACAAGACTGTTTGAAAATTAGTCTTCATGTATGTGTGGGCCCACTGCAACCGTTTCTGCTTGTGAGCATTGGTTAGGGGTGGCCGAATAGTAGGTTTATGCACAACTGCAAGCATCTGGAGGATCCTACACCTTGAGGTTTTCGGGACTCCCGAGGCACCAGCAGCTTCAAATACCTGTTTGCTGCTTTGCAATGGCATTTTTGCAGCTGCTCTCTTAATCCGATGAATTTGTCTGGAAGAAACCTTCCTCATTCTGCCTTTATCTGCACGAACCCTTCTGTGCTCTGAATCAGCCACAAATTCTTCACAGTACGATGATCTCGCTTAAGTTTTCGTGAAATATCTAATGTTTTCATACCTTGTCCAAGACATTGCACTATTTGACGCTTTTCGGCAGCAGACAGATCCTTTTTCTTTCCCATATTGCTTGAAACCTGTGGCCTGCTTAATAATGTGGAACGTCCTTCTTAAGTAGTTTTCCTTTAATTGGGCTCACCTGGCAAACTACTTATCACAGGTGTCTGAGATTGATTTCAGTGATCCAAAGAGCACTGAGACACAATACCATCCATAAGTTTAATTGAACAATATAAAATTAAATGTTTACGACACTTAAATCCAATTTGCATAATAATTTGGAACGCAGTGTAAGATAGCGGGAAATTGTTGCTCTTTCAGATCTGTTTTTCCTCTGCTAATTTAAAATCTACCTCCACTATACAAACAGAAAGAATGTGTCGAGTTTGTTTGTGACGGCCTATGACTTTAGAACAACGTCAATATATTTATTAGCTAATGCAGCAGACGCTTTATCATAGCGGACTTACAAACGCAGCACCTCAGTGACACAGCAGCCAATATGAGAAACATTTTTATTTATTCTGTTTCTTTCATGTTTTATTAAAGGGGAACAAGTAAAAAATAGCCTATAATATTAAAAGATCTGCTGTAGAAGCTAGCGCACTGAAACTGTAGAGGCTTTACCTGCAAGCTTTTGCGGCGTCAGAACAAATCGTGAATGTTGCGGAGCGAAAACAGGACACATTGTGAATTTCATTAAGTCGGAAACAAGTTTTTGAACAGATTGAGCAGTCGATGGAAGAGGTTGAGTGAGGCCGTAGGTGAGTTGAAGCTGTGAACAAGTGCAGCAGGAACTGTCACATTTCATTACGTATTATTGTATGATCAACATTATATATATTATATTATATATATATATATAAATTAGGGCTGTCAAAATTAACGCGTTAATAACACGTTAACGCAAATTCCTTTTAACGGCACTAATTTTATTAACGTGCGATTAACGCAGCGCGCATTTTCTGTTTGACCCTTGGCCTTGCCCGTAGTTTGAGAAAGTAAACGATGCAGCAGCAAACAGAAATGGAGAAATAAATAGGTCTTCTGAACGTAAAATTCATATATAAAACGATGTCTGATGGTTCTGTCGACAAGACTAAAGTGATCTGCATTTATTGTCGATGTGAATTAAGCTATCACCGCAGCACGTCGAGTTTAAAATATCACTTGACGCGAAGCATACAACTGACGCAGAGAGCTCTCCTCCTCGCGGCAGACCACACTAGATTGTTTTCAGCAGAGACGGATGGACAACTCCACAAGCAACAGACTCACCACATCGATAGCTAAATGGGTGGCTACAGCATGTAGGCCAGTTAATGTAGTGGAGGACGAGGGTCTACTTGAAATTATTCGCATCGCATCTAACGATTACACATATGAACTACCTTCGAGAGCCACTGTTACAAGCAAGATTCACGACTCTTACGAAGAGGAGAAAGCGAAAGTCGAGGAGGCGATAAGACAGACAAACACGGTTGCGCTCACCAGAGATTACTGGACTTCCCTCAGTAACCATAGCTACCTGGGGGTCACGGCTCATTATTTTGACACACACTGGAAACTACGGTCGCACGCTTTGACCGTCATGAAGACAGACGAGAGGCACTATGCTGACATTTGTGCTGAGCACTTTCTGCAGGTAGCCAGACAGTGGAATATTGAACTCAAAATTAGCCCACTGACCACCGATAGTGCACGCAACATGATTGCCGCGGCCAGGCAGCTTCCGTTCTAGCATATGCCTTGCATTGCACACAGCCTCCACCGAGCTATCACAGTTGCGAAAATGTAAACATGCTTGTGTAAGTAAATAGCTCAGTGCAAAGAAAGAAGTAATGGGAACCTGTGTTTTTCCAGTTTTTTTTCATGTGTTTAATAGACATGTACAAGTTCTTTGAAAAACATCTATGACCTTTGAAACATGTCTAGTCTTCATGCTCTATGTTGAGTATGGTTTCACTAATAATAAACAATATACATTTGCATAAAGCATCAATATTTGTCCATGCCCATGTTGATTAGAGTATTAAAAACTTGAAAAGTATTCATTTAAGGTACATTTATAATGGATAAAAATGTGCGATTAAGTTGCGATTAATCACGAGTTAACTCATTACAATCATGCGATTAATTGCAATTAAATATTTTAATCGATTGACAGCCCTAATATATATATATATATATGTAATTCTTTCTGTATCTCTGTTAAAAATTTATATTACAAATCAATCTGTTATTTTCTGTGATGTAAAAATATTTTTGTAGACTTTTCAAGTTTTGTTCTTTGTATATTATCTAATGGTCTGTTAATGGTGGAGGCCTCATGGTTTAGGTAAATTATCACAGTGCATAAATAAATGATTATGTGTGTGATGAGGAAATAGAATAAGATGCTAGTAATAATAATGTTGTAGGTGTTTCTGATAGTCTTTATTTCTTTTGTGTACAATTTCAACAAAATGTTGAAATTGAAAGGTTTGGACTTATTTTTTTCAGTGAAATAAATGTTTTTATTACACAGAGAGTAAAGTACCGAAAAAAGGTACCATTTGGTACTGACACCGAATTCCAGGTACCGCATCAGTACTGGCTAAAAGGTGAACGGTACCCAACCCTACTGGGGGGATCAGAGTATACTCACAACAAAAAACTAGACTACTCCACTGTGTTCATCCAATCGACTTCATGTGTGGCGGGTGTGTTGCTGCGGACCCAAGGGAGTGCAGTGTCGCATTTTGGTGCAATATGGACACGCGACACATTCAGAATGAATAAACTTTTAATAAACTACAGAACAGCGTGCCGCTCACATTAAAATATTTCAGTTTTGTTTTTAATGGCAAATTATATTTAGTTTAGTTTCTGTATTAAGTTCATTTAGAAAGATGTTTGGAGTATTTTTTGTTTGTGGTTCAGATTAGGCCTGAACGATTTAGAAAAATAATCTAATTGCAATTTAATATGTGATTATTTTTAAACACCTTATCTTCTGTATTATTAAATAAAGAAAATCAATAAATCATGGTAACCAACACAATATTAGACAGATTAACCATAAAATATAGGCCAGGCTTAAAATGATATTAGTTGATGCCTAAATTGATTGACATATTCTTATAGAATGACCTCAATCATACTACTATATTGAATGATTTGGTAAATTTCTAGCCATTTAAACATGTAATAATTATCATGACATAAAGCACTGACAAATAAACTTGGTGTAACATGAAAGTCATTAATGTCAGAAACTAAAGTGCAGATTACAGAAATATAAAACTAAACTGGGTTTACCACACTCAGTAATTTGATAATGCGTCACTGTAATACACATATGATAAACATGTTGATTACACTTAAACACTGTCTGTTAACTTACTAGACAATCTTTAAATAAGTAAGTAAAAATATAAACGATTAATACATGTATCTTATATATTGTCTTATTATTGTGGAAGTGCTGCATGACATTAGTAGTCTCGCTCCTTGAGGTAGCATTAATGTTAGCACACACAATACCTGACACTGCGCAGCATCATCCACACAAAACAGCCAAAATAGTCCCACACAACTGACGTGTTGTTGCTCTTTTACACTAAAGTTTCCACAGTGCCACGTTCTATCGATCCTGAGGCCATTGTACAACAGGTCAATGTACAAATACAATATTTTAAATGCAGATGCGCGTGAAGCACGTGCTGACAGGCACAGTCACGGCGCGCATGTGTTGCAACGCACTCTTCAGCTGCGGCTATGGTTCAAATGCAGACCCGCTGCAAGCACACCGAAATAGAGAATGGCAGTCTCGACGCGAATGAGGTGCAACGCGCTCTCTTCACTCGCAGGCAGTCACTATGAGAGAGCAAGCTTCCGTCCCGAGCACTTTTGGAGAAAGCCGCATGGTGCGCATTTTCCAAGCATTTGTAATGCTTTTGAGATGGTACTGGTCGCATCAAACTGTACATCCCCTGGGGATGCCAGGTGTTAGAAAAAAAATTAGAATCTCAAAATTGAAAATCAAATGCCAACCCACCAAACGAATATTTGAATAGTCTGGCCCAGCCCTAGTCATAACCGCTTCAATGGTGGATGGTTTCTGGAGCTTCAACAACAGCAACATTTTGGGTGCCATTTACTCCCAATGTACAGACATTTTTCATCTTTGTGTTCAGCTGAAGAAAGGAATTCATACAGTGAAAATCTGGAATGGCATGTCAGAGTAAATAATGGAAGTTTTTTTGAGGCATTTATCCCTTTAAGCCTCGAGAAACGAAACTATGATCAACATTATGTTGAGTTTTGTTAGAAAGTTCAATGCAGGTCCTGACAATCAGCACTGAAAGTAACCAGTGACTCAGCAACGTATCAAATGATCCACATACACACGATACTAAACACTGCCCACCAGCAAATCTAGCACTTTCTCACAGCTTTCTGCAGTCTTCTGTTGTGTTTACTTTGTATATCTTCACTATTGTTATGAATAATGATTTGAAGAAAAACTTGAACTACAACTACTTTTAACTACATAAAATATAATTATTACGCAAAACAAAACTGGACCCTAACTATAACTTAACAATCTATGTATCATTCGTTCAGTTGTTTGTTCTTCCCAATAAATATTCTTGATTCATGTTTTTCCTTCAGGAGTAAAAAATTAATGAACAGCTTGAATATTCAATCTCTACATGTGGGCAGGGAAAAAAAGCCCCATTCTGCTCATGGCCATATTCGCCATTGATGTCCGGACCTCAGTAGATTTTTTTTCCATGGTGTGTCTTAGAAGTCTCAAAACAATTGCCTAAAGCACAAACTGTATTTAGTGCTGCAAATATTGTAGATAACTGATCTCAGATCTGGTCTACCTGAGCTGACTAACAGCTCTCATCAATGCCAATCTGATTGAGTTGGCAAGTCAAATGAAAAAAAGGTGAGGATTACTGTCCAATCAAATAATAGAAGGCAAGGATTTTGCTGAGTGTTTTGACACTCAAGGGGGTGTTGTCCTGGTGTGTTCACGTCGGAAAGTGATGTCAATGCATGCCCTCTATATACTGCCTGAGGCTGTGTTAGAATGAAGATGCTGGGGTACAGGTAAAGACAGATGTACATATGGCTGCAGGCCACAGTCAGTAAGAGAAGAACTGAAGTTTAAACAAGAGCAAGAGGTGACAAACAGTGGCAGACATTCCTGTATTAACATGACAATAACCACACAGTGCTTGTGCACACACTGGGGGATGAGCAGTCCTCCCATGTTACACAACTATAGTAAAAGTAAAGGAGCTTCAATGGGTGTTTGCTGGCTGTATTAAACTCTCCACATTTACACACTTTTATTCGACGGTTTCTGTTCTGTTCATTCTCTGAAACTATTTTACTTTCATGCTTTTACTCCATGTTATCTTGAAACAACCACACAGCAATGAGACTGAAACAGCAATGAAAGGTAGGAAACTGTGAGAGTGAGACAGCAGTGAGAGAGACAGCTGTATTGATGATAACAGGAATGCAGCATTGATATCTCTTTGACCTCAGACTGGACACACTTTGAGAGTGAGACAGCTGTGAGAGTGAGACAGCTTTATTGATTAAAACAAAGAGAACTGCTGGTGCATCTCTGACCACCTCAGGCTGGACACACAGTGAGATAGCTGTGAGAGTAAAGCAGCAGTGAGAGTGAGACAGCTGTATTGATGATAACAGAGAGGACTGAAGCAGAGGTATCTCTTTGACCTCAGGCTAGACACACAGTGAGAGCTGTGAGAGTGAGACAGCTGTATTGATGATAACAGAGAGGACTGAAGCAGAGGTATCTCTTTGACCTCAGGCTAGACACACGGTCAGAGCTGTGAGAGTGAGACAGCTGTATTGATGATAACAGAGAGGACCGAAGCAGATATATCTCTTTGACCTCAGGCTAGATTCACAGTGAGAGTGACGCAGCTGTGAGAGTGAGACCGTTGTATTGATGATAACAGAGAGGACTGAAGCAGTGATATCTCTTTGAACTTTTCAGGCTGGACACACAGTGAGAGTGATACAGCTGTGAGAGTGAGACCGTTGTATTGACGATAACAGAGAGGACTGCAGCAGTGATATCTCTTTGACCTCCTCAGTCTGGACACACAGTGAGAGTGATACAGCTGTGAGAGTGAGACAGCTGTATTGATGATAACAGAGAGGACCGAAGCAGAGATATCTTTTTGACCTCAGGCTAGACACACAGTGAGAGTGATACAGCTGTGAGAGTGAGACAGCTGTATTGATGATAACAGAGAGGACTGAAGCAGAGGTATCTCTTTGACCTCAGGCTAGACACAGTGAGAGCTGTGAGAGAGAGACAGCTGTATTGATGATAACAGAGGGGACTGCAGCAGTGATATCTCTTTGACCTCCTCAGGCTGGACACACAGTGAGAGTGATACAGCTGTGAGAGTGAGACAGTTGTATTGATGATAACAGAGGACTGAAGCAGAGGTATCTCTTTGACCTCAGGCTAGACACACAGTGAGAGTGAGACAGCTGTGAGAGTGAGACAGCTGTATTGATGATAACAAGAGAGGATTTCTAGATTGATATCTCTCTGACCTCATGCTGGACACACAGTGAGAGTGATACAGCTGTGAGAGCGAGACAGAAGTGCTCACTAACACAGATTTAGACAGATTTGTGTATAATATTTGAGAGAAATAGGCCTTTTGTGTACATATAAAAAGTCTTAGATCTTTGAGTTCAGCTCATGAAAATTGGGGGCAAAAACAAAAGTGTTGCGTTCATAATTTTGGTCAGTGTATGTGATATATATCTGATTGATTCTCTACTTACAAAAAAAGTGCAAATATATATATATATTTATAGAGTAGCCTACAATTCACTCATAAGATTTTTTACTTTTTAATGAAGTTGCAACTAAAATGAACCAACCCACTTATTTTAATACTACAGACCAAAGATAAAGACAATTTATTTTACATGTTAGAAAAAATAAAATAAACCAATATTAGTTTCAGAAACAGACAAGAATAAAGTTGAAGTACTATTTTATCCATAGTTTTGTGAAATGATTACAAAAGAGAAGAAGATCAATTAAGTGACATGTTTAGTTAGGGGCCAAGCCCCGAAGGGGCTATGGCCTCTATTGTTCTTGTCAGTATTATTATTGTTCTTAACCAATGGTAGTCTATGGTAGCCCTATGAACCGTACATAGGAAAATGGTGAAAATTGGCACACTCGTAGAGGTGGTACTCATTAGTCATGTGACAAAGTATGGGGTCTCTAGCACTTACTCACTCTAGCACTCACTCACTAACTTTTGAACCCATTGATGTACAAAAATTCAATAGTGCAAGTATGTAAACAAACGAAATGTAATGTCATTTTAGTAATGAAATCAAATCAAATAAAATAAAGTGCGATGTACGTAGTGCAACTTAAAGTGTTTTATAATACATGTAATTATATACAAACAGAAACAAGGTAAGTACAAAATGACATTATTTCTTTCATTATCACTTCGAACATCTGCTCCTCCAATACACTGTATTTCTGCTACTTTTGCTCTATGCTTGATTCAGCCCCTTCAGGATTGGCACGTCAATGTTTGAACCTCTGAAAGCTCTCCTCGATGTACAAAAATTCTACTCGGCACACGCCATGCACTCGTCACGCTCATCGCATTCCATGCATTACACTAAGACTCCGCCCATTACAGTAGCAGCCATCTTGAAAAGTACAGTATTGCGTTTTTTCGCTTCTAGTCCTAGAAATTGTGACTGATTGTCACAAAAATCGGCTGAAATGATCTTTGGACTGAACCGCATAGACGTGATGCTCCGGAATGGAGATTTTTGCTTTTGCTCAAAAGTTACGATGCCGCAAACTTTTCAAAGTTGACCCAAAAATGGATCTTAGGCCGCATCTCAAACATTTATCGATCTATCGGTACGAAACTTGGTAAGCTTCATCGACACCTCGGACTGGGGGTCCTTGCCAAAATGGGGAACAGCGCCACCTATAGGTTGTGAGAATTGAAAAATGGCTATTTTTGCCCGTAACTTTTTAAATGTTTGTCAGAAAACCAAGATCTCGGCGTCTACGGATTCCTCGTGTCATGCCGGATCGTAGGATTACGATTCTGTCACGATTGGATGATCGGCCTGTCCGCCATGTTGAAATTTGTCATCAATCGTAATATATTTTGAACCGTATGATATATCGGCATCAAATTTGACACACGTCACCAAATTGGTTTATAATAGGGGTGTAACGGTTCACAAAATTCACGGTTCGGTTCGATACGGCACAGTGGTGTCCCGGTTCGGTACGTTTTCGATACAGCAAAAAGGAAGAAATGCCAGAAAAGTTTCCTTGATTTTTTTCACATTTTTATTTATTAAAACTAACATCATAAAGTATGATTTTTTTACTTTGAACAACGAGCTATACTTGACCCATCGTCTGTGATGTTTTCTCAGCAGCATATAAAACAAAAAAATGAAATGTAATTTTGTTGTAGACAGACACAAATACAAAGTAAAGAACAATTTTTATATCTGTTTTTACTCAATTTTTAGGTTTTTCCAGAAAGATGAACTGAACAAAGGAATTGTATAATCATAATAAAATATAAAACTTTAAAGTCTATCCCACATTTGTGTTTTTTACTTGGCCAGTCATGTAACTACAGAGGCCGTCCGTTGTCAGTAGTGATAGGAAGTTCGAGTCATTTTTGCGATTCGGATGTTTGAATCTCGTTCAGCGAATCTTTTTTCGAGTCATTTCGTTCATCTGAGCAGAGTTAAATTAATGTTGCATGTTAATAGCCAGATTACCCCATAACGTTTATTTATGCTAGTTTTGATCAGATATATAATAAGAAATAACTTATAGGACAAGTTATGAGAAACAGTTATTTAATTATTTCCTGACAGCATTTCTGTAAAGTTATGTATTTATAATTCATTAACAATTTTGGGTCACTCAGGTATGCAATAAGGTTTACAGGTTGTTGTTTTTTACTAAAAAGTCTCATGCTGTTTGCAAAGTAAATAATGATAGGCTATTGAAATCATTTAAATGTGCAATTATTTAATAAGATATCACTTGTGTAATATATGCATTAGACATAAACACTGACTTTACTAGTGTTGCTTATGTTTATATTTTGCCAGCACAGTTCTTATGCAAAATAGTTAGTTATTAAGATAAATTAAAAACACATGCAGAAATCCACATGAAACATTTATGAATATACCGACAGAAAAAAGAACAGAAAGGTACGTTTTAGAGAAGATGTTTATTGCACATATCTTTTGATCATTTTATATTTCTTCCTATAATACAACATATAACACGTACATCATGCATTTGACTGATGATCCGGGAAGTGGTCATGTAACGTTAAAGACTCGGACTTGAAGACTCTGGTACAGGCTGCAGGTTTGCCTGCGGAGCTACCATTTGACAAAAGAACAAAAGGGCTCGGACCCGATGACTCGAGAGGAACTAATCATTTCTATTTCCGGTATAAGGACTCGGACCCGATGACTCGAGAGACGAACTAATCATTTCTCTTTCCGGTATAAGGACTCGGACCCGATGACTCGAGAGACGAACTAATCATTTCTCTTTCCGGTATAAGGACTCGGACCCGATGACTCGAGAGACGAACTAATCATTTCTCTTTCCGGTATAAGGACTCGGACCCGATGACTCGAGAGACTAACTAATCATTTTACGTCTTTTACGTCGTTTGGGTTGCCTTGTTGAGAGAAGTCGCACTGAGAACATCATATTTCACACAATTTAAGCAATTTTATCTTTTTTTATTATTAGTCAAATGAACCGTTCGGTTTGTAATGCGTTCCGAACCGAAAGCCTCGTACCGAACGATTCAATACGAATACGCGTATCGTTACACCCCTAGTTTATAATACATGTAAATAAATACAAACAGAAACAAGGTAAGTACAAAATGACATTCTTTCTTTCATTGTCACTTCAGACATCTGTTCCTCCTATACACTATATGTCTGCTACTTTTGCTCTACGCTCTTGATTCTTGAATGTGGGCTGGGTGTGGTGGTTACGCTGAGTAAAGTGTGGGTACGCTGGGCAAAGTGTGGGCTTGGCCCTGGTGGTGCTGGTTGCAGCTCTTGTTATATTTTATTATTGATACTTCTTGTATCAATAATAAAAGGAGGCATTGTTTCGTTAGCAGCCCAGTGAGGCGCTGAAGAGTTGCAGTACAAGAGCAAATAGGAGCTGTATTTCACGGCTTTTCAGGTGAATATTGTTTGTTTTGCATCCAAGTACGTTCAATTTCTTAAAACGTTTCTTAAATTAACGTGGCGTACATCATTGCATAATGTTTTAAGCTGTGCAGTTGGCCCGTTATACTGTACACAGTGAGTTCACCAGTATGAATGCACATTGCGATCAGAACGACTCGCTAACAAATGACTCCTTGAACCGATTCATTTAAACTGTTGAAACTTTTCAATCACTAGCAAATATAAAAAATCAGTGATTCATTCAAAGCTCAGTAAACCACAAGAGAACGAAGGACGTGAATGAGCTTTGCAAATTAGCAAGTCTGGTTCATTTAGTTGGCTATTGTGGGCTGAAAAGTTAGTAGTTGAAAGGGATAAAAAGCTTTATTTGATTTAAAAACATACATTTCTATTTTGTTGAATAAAAGTAATGTTTCAAATAACTTAATATTAGTCATTTTCATAAGATTTTTATGTTTTAATATGTAAAGTGTTTGGTTAAGCCATTTAAAGATGGGGTAACACAAGCAGTTTCTGCCAATCTCATATTAATCTTGAGAACCTATACAGTTGGACAATGGATGCGCAAGCGGCACGTTCACAGCGTGTTTGTTCCACAAGCTTAGTTTTATTAAAATAAGTGCTCGGGACACAATTGACTTGGCAAAAAGTGGTGGCGACATGTCCCACTCGTCCCACCTGCAAATTATACCTCAGTGTGAGACAAACAGCAATCGAGAGCCTCGGACGCAGTAAGTTAGTGAATGGACAGAGGAATTCCCCCTAACGTTACCACCGGAATGGGATCATCACAGCATGGACACGCAATCACAGACGGACGGAGAGGGGCACGTAGATGTAGACTTTCATAATAAATTACTTTATTTTAACACTACGCTTTACATTAATGATTTACATTAACGCTATTGTACTAGTGTAAGTTAGTGTATGTGAACCTTTGCAGATTGTGACCCTGCTTAAATTACTCTTAAGCTTCAAAAAGGACTGACTATCATGAAACCACCAATGCACTTTTTATGTCATTCGATAGCTTTATGCGAGGAATAAACCAATATAGCATAATTAAGAAACTCTGACCTCTGCTGGTGCTGTCTGTCAATCTCCAGTCAGCATGTGTGTGTACGGTGACGGTCAGGACGCTACTCTTTCCAAGATGTTCCAATGTTTTCATTATTCTTCATAATCACGAAATGATAGTCTATGGTTTTGTTTAAAATGTATTTTGCTAGAGACTATGAGTTACTCGCTGAGTGTAACGTTAGCTTAGCTTATTAGAAGCACTGGAAGCTGTCTGAATATTTTGCTTCTTCATACGAAATAACTCTTTTTAAACCTCTGATTTAACTGTAAACTGTTGGGATTGATGCAACGCAATGTGTTAAACATGTAACATATCATCTCTTCTCGTTGTGTTCTAACTATTATTTACTTTGGGGAGCAAAATGATCCCCAGGACTTCAAAAGGAGTATGTGCTTTAAGCGCATCATTGTGCGTCCGGGATGCGCATAACTGTAAATAACGAAGCGAATGCATTAAGCGCATCAGTTCTTGCACCTGAGTTCAGGGTGCGCAGGCTTGCTTTAACGCCACTCTGCATTAGAGTCTTTTATACAGTGATAGTTTTGTACAATAAACAGAGACAGATAGTAGTATTTTTACTTTTACTCAATTACATTATGAGACTGAAAATAGAGTCGGATATTACTTGGAGGAAAAAAATACAGAGCATATATCATGCTCTAGTATTTCATAAACACATTTTTAAATGTATTTACTAGTGCTGTCAATCGATTAAAAAAAAATCAGATTAATCACATTTTTCCTATGATTAATCACGATTAATCGCACATAACAATTATACTTTAAAATATACTTTTACATTTTAATAATTTCACATTTAATCTTCAAATTGATGTAGAAACAACATATTTCTTTAACAGCATCATTTTATGAAAGCTAACATTTTGATATTAGTATTGTAACTGATGTCTCTATTAAATTGATTATTTTAACATGAATTATAGCCATTCAACAGTATAATTGAGAGCTATCATGTAGGAAATATAGGACATTTTACAGTCTTTAATGCTAAATTATAAATTAAATGCAGAAGAATTCTCATTAAAGCTACAAAATCACATTGATTTCTTCCTTTATTTTGTTCTTTGATTAACATTAGTGACAGGAGTCACAGCAGCACGTTTAAGAACGTGGCCCCTTTAAGAGCTGCCTCAGTACGCAGATCTGACCGTCACCGCACTCCCATTTTCACAACACTTTGCATTCATTTAAGATTTTATTTTACACTTTGAAGTCTGTGCTTAAGAAAATGCTAGACAAAATGGGCTTTCTGAGATAATCTTGTGTTGCTTTATCCATTCAAGCACGAAAGAGAACTTAACACGGATGCGCTGTCTGACAGAGATTCACCGACGCACCCTTCAGCCCATGACTGTTTACGCCAGACTGGACCTCGCATTGCGTTTTGCCGCGTCCCACAGTTTAGAAGCTGTCTATCTTCATTGAACGCGTCAAAACAACTGTTTCAAATCGCGCTTAAGTGGTTTAAAAGCCTGTACATGAATAAGAGCGTGATTACATAATGTAACGCTAGACAAAGGATGTCAAAACAAACGGATGCTGCATTAATTGCGATAAATATTTTCTCACGCGTTAATTTGAAAAAATTAATTGCATGCGTTAACGCGTTAGCGTTGACAGCCCTAGTATTTACATTTACATTTAGTCATTTAGCAGACGCTTTTATCCAAAGCGACCTACAGATGAGGGAAACAATGGAAGCAATTGGAACAACATAAGGACAACAAAAAGCATAAGTGCAATAAAAAAAAACTGGTCTCATATAGCCTACCACAGTATACAGAGCCAAGTTTATTTTATTTTTTACCTTTAATACAGTACTTAAGTACAAAAAAATCAGTCTTTTTTACTTTTAAAATTAAAACTACTTAATTAAAAGAAGATAGTGATTTTAATGTAAACACGGATTAAAACAACAATATTTATTTATAAGATGTAGTGGAGTAAAAAGTATGATTTGCTTTATAATGTAAGAAAAAACTAGAACTTATTGTTTATTTGCAAAGTTTGCCAAAGGATTAATAAAGTAATCCAAAAAATCTTTATTAGATTAATAAAAAACAATAATCGTTAGATTAGTCAACTAATCGAAAAATAATCGTTAGATTAGTATTTTGCGAGTGAAACTTGTTTTCCGGCTGCATTGAGTCCATACAACTAGATGCGGACTTGTGGACGCCGAATCCTGTTATTTACACATGCCATCTGGCTGTTCTGCGTGTCTGCGTGAATGAACTGCATAGTTTAATGTGCTACACACATGATGCTCACAAATTTGTCTACGTCTGCGCTGAATGAGGACATGAACTTCACCTCCAGAGTTGCTCTGAAAGTTTATGTCAGGAACATGTTATTGTTTGAGTGAAGAAACAGACATACTAAAAAATAAGCATCTTCCGACAACCTGACAAGATAATAGTAAAAAAAAAACTAAAACTAATTTATATAAACTAAATGCATCATGCATAAGCTGAAGTTATTTGTTTACCTTTGAAATGATTCTTTCTATTTTTATTCATGTTTCTTATTTATATATTTGTATTATATTGCATTTTGAATTTAATATGGCAATGGAATGTACTAAATGGGTTTAGTTTTCACAGATATCAATGCATGCAATTTCAGCAATAAAAACTTTTAATTGTTCTAAAAAGGAAACAAATTAGTTGTTTTACTCATTTTAAGAGACCTGTCTTATTTTCTCTTGTATATTTAGCATTGCTTTTTAATAAAGAAAAGGTACTTATTATCCAAATACGCAATTAATCGATGGAAAATCAGTAGAATACTCGATTAGTAAAAGATTCGATAGCTGCAGCCCTAGTCCAAGCACAAAAAATGTGTAAACCAATAAAGAAGTGTAATTTTTAATTATTCCCACTGAGTTATTATATAAATATTTTTAATAACAAAGTATTGTTTTCCATTGATTTGACCGACCCCAGCGGGTGGGGGCGGACTTTGTCCCCACCATTTTTGAAAACAAAGTTATGCCACTGGTCTCACATAAAATAACATCCTTATTTGTATTACATGAGCAGAAGCTAAAATAACAGTTAAATGATGTGCTAAACCATTTCGAATAAAATAACTGATAAGCTGTCCACATGCGATCAATGCAAACCTAAAAACCCTGATGGTACTGCACACTTTAGGAATGCCGGTGAGGATTTAATAAACTTGTGACAACATACGTTACCGATACCACACATTATAAAAAAATATATTTGCATTTTGCATCTATAGCACTTATTTTGATCTGCAACTTTAGATCTTTTCTTTGACTAAAACAAATGCTTAAAAATGTTTCTTCATTATTATTCTTAACGAAAAACTCAACAATCATAAAATAGCCTAGTATCATTACAAACGCACTTATGGTAAACTTTTACTAACAAAGGCGGATGGTATCCAAAGGAAAAACAACATTTTCTTTTGATACCAATAGTTATTCATTCATTATTTACTTTTAATTAAACAGCAAAACTAGTACACTGACAAACTTGCTTATATGAAACAGAATGTTTATTAACAAACCGAATAAGACTGATAACATTGTACCTGTTTTGTAACGTAAATAAATTAAAAGATCTTCGGATTTTCCCCTTACTTCAACAGTTTGTGGTTTATTATTATTTTAAATGAAAATGCAACAATAAAACAAGGGCAACACTACTTATATTAAACGAAGAAATAAAACTTTTATTAATAAAAGCTCTCCTCTGCCTTGAACTGTCAAACATCGTGCCTCACGCCTGCATCGGCGTTTTTCCATGAGTGTGCTGTATGTGTTATGCGCATAAGCCGCACGCACGTGCATGACTTTGAACTCGATCATCATTAAGTTTTCGAGTAAACTGTTATCGACAATTAATCGATCGTCGATTAATCATTAACATCCCTAGCCACAGGTGAATAGTTATTAAGTAATCAATTAATTTGTAGAGGGAGGTAAAAACTACAATTTTCACCTGAAATTTGGAGCTATATTAGAGGGGGTAAAAATGACATGAGAAATATGCCAGCATCATTATTTTATTTTTACACAAAGGATCCGTATATCTGTTAGTAAATCTGTTAATTTTAAGAATCCTTGATGCATTTTATGCCAATGGTGACCACTCAAAAATGAAGAAAGGGCATTTTTGTGTTCTTTTTACAAAATATGCATGCCTCTAACTCCAGAACCGTTAGAGATACCTTAATGTCCTTTTAGAGTCTGCCCAAAGAGGGAATAGACTTAGCTATTATACTGCATATTTAAACTCTTGGTCATTCCAAAATGGCTAAAAAATCATTTTTTGCTAATTTATCTGACACAGTATTTTCCTTTGGAACTATAATATCTTTTAAATTAACTATTGAGACCAAGTTAATGTGCCTCAACTTCAGTAGAACCCTTAGCAATTTCAGTAGTTTTGTACTAAGATGTTGTTAAAATTGATATGTTCAATGCAGTTGTTTTAAAAGAAAGAAAAAAGATACATTTCTAGATTCAACACTATTTGTTCTTCAGACGTTCCTCTTTAAAAGAAATGAAATACCAGATTTTTGAAAAATGACCCACATTTGGTTTTAATGACAGAAAATGTGTGCATTTTAACAGTTTTCTCATGAAGCCATATTTAGATGCTCATATCTATTGGACTGCACCTTATAGGGCTTTAAATATGTAGTTCCCAAAAGACAAGTTGGTCAAGAACAAGACACTAAAATGACATTAAGGTATCTCTAACGGTTCTGGAGTTAGAGGCATGCAGATTTTGTAAAAAGAACACAAAAATGCCCTTTCTTCATTTTTGAGCTGTCACCATTGGCATAAAATGCATCAAGGATTCTTATCTTAGAACAGATATACTGATCTTTGTCTAAAAATAAAATAATGATGCTGGCATATTTCTCATGTCATTTTTTACCCCTTCTAATATGGCTCCAAATTTAGAGTGAAAATTGTCATTTTTACCTCCCTCTACAAATTAATTGATTACTTAATAACTATTCATCTGTGGCATTTCATATTTTGGCTTTCATCTCGACTGATGGTCTTGCTTCTGTAAAAAGGAAAAAAAATCTAAAATTTGAGCTGGGGACCTATGGTTGAGTTGACACGGAATGACCCATCACTAAATAGGACTGGTGCTCTAGATTTCAAAGCTTCTGAAAGCACATTATAGTTTGTGAGGAATGCTGCGGTAAATGATTGGGTATTAGTGATCGATCACTGATCAATACAAACACTCAGGACATTTCTCCTTCTGTACATAATGACAGATCTTTCAATCATTTAAAAGAAGTTATACCTCCCTTATGGGTCAGTCATGACATCACACAGCCTTGGATAATATTTGAGTGAAAAAATCAATCAAATATATTGAATAATGACATTCGTCGCATTAGTCACTGAATTGTTCAGATAGTAAATCATGCTGTCATCTTTATTACATACAGTACAGACATTATAATAATCTATAGTGGTCTCGTGTGAGTGTTTAGTCTGACGAACAGATAATAATAATAATAATGTGTGTGTGTCGGAGAGAGAAGCATCTCTCACACGCACAGCAAACATAAGACAGCAAACGTAAGATAGCAAACATAAAATAACTAAATCTGTGTCGCGCTTTAAATCGACAATGCACACGATGATCATAAAGCGTTTAAAACACCGATGATGGTCATTGTATGACTGACTTACATGCTCGGCGTCGCGCTCGTTCACGGTGGGCAATGGCGTTCTGGTCGACATCTTGTATTCACAGGCCGCGCGCTCCAGCACCACCGGCTCTCGGTAAAGCAGAGCGGCGCGCCCGCGGCTACCGAACGATAAATCCGATAATATCCGATCTGCCCTCACACCGGCATTTCTCGCGGCCTTCAAACGACGACACGGCAGAGGCTTTTCGGATTGAAACGCGCACGCATATCCAGGAGCGGCCCGCGTCAGCCGCGGGTGAGAGTGATACACACAGAAAGAGAGAGGGAGCTGCGTTGTGGATGCGCGAACGGGACTGTGTGTGTGCGTAGCTTAGTCTCTCCTGCATTGATGCACCCTGCATTGACACACACACACACACACACGAACAGATGAACGTGATGCAGCTCTGTGTTTCTGTTCGAACAGCATCAGATATGATGTGATAACACACGTGTCTGATGCAGAAGAAAAGCACAGTACTGGTTATTCCTCATGACCAGAACGTCCACCGTTAATTTGACAGAATAAAGTGTGCACGAGTCTCATACTTTCCCAAACTATCTCATTCAATAAACCTAAAGTGCTCTCTACATCACCATCTAGCGGCTTTAACACACTATTGCAGTATGTCTGACAACGCCTCGTGCAAAGCTTTTTCTGCAAAAAAAGTCATAGCTAAAATGTTATAATAACAGATAGCCTGTTCATCTTCTGATATTTCAAAATCATTGGTTTTGCGAACACTATACAGCATTCATGACATATCAATCATCCTCCACACCACAAGAGGGAGCGCTCAGGGTTCCATGCACTGAGTCACATAATTAGATATGACAAATAATGTTTTTTGTGACAAAGGGCATTTCCAAACGGAAGTGAGCATCCCTATGCCCTACTCCCTACGAATGGCTGAGCCCTTGATGTGAACTATTTGAAGGGTGTAGGGCATATCTGTCTCTCGTGTGTGCGTTTGGAACTCCCTTCACAAAGGGAATGACTGGCCAAATGTTACCTCGCCAACGCCGCACGTGCACTCTGAATCCAGCGCTCATTTGTTAAAAATAAACAACATTTTGTAATATTTCTTGTTGAATATTGTGTAATTATGTCTAATTTCACCTTGTTTTTTCACTCCATTTGGTATTAAAAAAGGAAATAAATGATAAAGGAAACCTAAACTAGCTATTTTTAAACATATTAAAAATACTTTCCTGTAAACTAAATGATCTTATACTATGTTTTAACCATCTTAAATCATATTTGTCACTGACAAAAATAATGTAAAATAAATATAAACTAAATGAATGTACTTACATTTGTAGGTATAACGTCAAAGTCCCGCACCTCATTTGCTTCAAAATGCATCGCGACTCGCAAGAACTCGTAATCCAAGATCACGTGATCACAAACTGACCACGGCAAGGGATTCAGGTAGCCTACACTTTAGTTTGGAACGCCCCTACAACTGGCGTGCCCTTCAAGGGCGCATAAATGCCGTTTGGAAAATGCTCAAACTTTAAGGAGGTCACTTTGAAACATTTATCATAAACATTGTCAACTTTTTACTTATTATTAAAAACAGACTTGATATAGTGTAGACTTCAAAGATCTGTAAGTAGTAAACTATTGCTGCTGTATATGGATATACTAGTGATATACAGTATGTCATAAGTCATATGACAAACATGCAGGGCAGATGAGGGCAATAACTGATTATTAGACGAAAAGTGAAACAGCAAGTGAGTGTGTGGTCAAGACACAAGACAGAGAGCATACAGAGTGTCATTTAAGGAAAGTTTATACCAAAGATTTAAAAAAAACTTGAACTGCTGGCAAAAATATGTTCTCAAATATAAGCTCTGCGTCTTCACCTATCGTTTGGAGAGCACCTGACAAGAGATTGAGACAATGCCTTAATAGAGAATCACTCCAGACCCTTTAGATTTCCAGCTCCATGTTGGTGCTTCTCCTCTTCAGTTCTCTCCACTCGTTTTCTACAGGGTTCTGCTCTGGGAAGTGGGATGGCTATGGCAGAAGCTTAGTTTTTAGCTCTGTGACCGTGACCTATTTTTGTTTTGATTTTGATGTTTGTTTTCAGGTCATTGTCCTACTGAAAGATTCAACCTTGGTCTCTTTAATGACTAACAGGGACAGTAAGGTTTTGATTTTTTTATCTGTTGATATTTGCTAGAATCCATGGTGCAATGCCATCCATCTGAACAAGACATCCAGGATCTTTAGCAGAAAATTAGGCTGAAAACATGAACAAGATTTAATTTTACACATGGGTTACTTTTTATTCCTGTCATATATCTATATAAATATAATTTTCCCCTGATTTACAGAAGACTAAATGTCTCACTAAAATGTAATTCAGGGTAACAATCTTGTCAGGCATATTTACAGCAAAAATCAATTTATGACTTATTAAAAGACTAATTACTTTCACCCCAAATGCTAAATAGTTGTAATTTTACATTATTTTTCATTTGCCACTATCCTAGGTTTTGCCCATTTGTCAATAAGAATTTTTCACTCATTAAAAGCACAATAAAATGTAATATGCTCCCTTATTCCTCTATGGCCCGGTTTCACAGACACGGCTTATCTTAAACCAGGACTATGCCTTAGTTGAATTAAGATAGTTATGTCGCTTTTATAAAAATACCTTTTTATATACATTACTGAGAAGAATACATTACTGGTGTGCATCTTGAGACAAAACAATGGCACTGATATGTTTTTAGATATTTATGGGCAAGTTATATTCAGTTAAGACAGGTCACACGTTCATTTTAGTCTGGGACTAGCCTTAAGACTTGTCTGTGAAACTGGCCTATATATTTTAATATGTACAAGTCAGAATAAGAATGTTGTTTGAATTTGTACATAGATATTGTGTTACACTGACTGACAATGTAACATTAGTTCAACCAAATTTATTCTCCAAAAACTTAGTTGAAACCATTAAGTATAAGACATTTTATACAAAAAAAAAGAAAAGCACATGTTAGCCAAACATAGAATAAATAAAGATATAATCTGAAAGTATTAGTATAACTTACACTGGAAAGCCTTGAAAACTGCTCCGAAGCCAAAGAGTATAGATATATAAAACATTTCAGAGTGAAAACATTTGTCATGGGCCCCTCTCTTTGGCTTCGGAGCGCTATTCAATGCTTTCCAGTTTGAGTTATACTACTACTTTCAGATTATATCTTTATTTATTCTATGTTTGGCTAACATGTGCTTTTCTTTTCTTTGTTTTTTGGGGTACAGCTGCTTTGATGCAATACAAATACAAATAAATCTTGACTTGACTATATAATTCGATATTACATATAATATCACAGTAAAGCCTAAAGTGTTGCACATTTGAAAACTTGGGCCAAATCACATGAATGTAGTCAAGTGGTCAAGTCCAATGACTGCAAGTGTGGGTATTTCGACAAAGCCATTAATTCAACAACTAACAACAAACAAAAAGAAAGAGGATTCTCACTGCAGAACACAAGATCAAGGGGGCGAGGTTAAATCCAGATCCAACTACTCCCACTTTAGATATGTCGTCACAATTTGGAGAGTTAAGTTGCAACCCGTGGTCACCAAGGTTTGCTCTTATCAATGTCATCATCATTTAATGAACGCCTGTAAGTAATGATCACAGTTATGTTAACCTAAACCCTTACCCTAAACCTAAATGTAATAAAATATGTTATTAAAAATACGTTAATAAAGTTTGTTTTTCCATCAATTGAATAACTTAAGTTCTGACTCGAGGCGGAAACGATTTCGTATCACGTGTGTTGTGGCAAAACTGCTGCAGAAATCCGTCGACCAATCAAGACGCAGTGGGAGGAGACTGGGTCCAGTGTCGACCAATCACAATGCAATGGGAGGAGACTGGATCTGGATCCAACCTTGCCCCCTGGATCTCGCGTTCTGCAGTGAGGAGCTACTGGCCACCTTGGCTGCCATGTTGGTATGCCCAAACATTCGATTGAATTCATAGAAAGTTAACAGATGTTAATGATAAAACCTTCTCTTACTTTCACTGCTTTTGTATCTTTAGTCTCCCAGTACATTCTTACAACACAAATATCTTAAGCAGGCTATTTATTTCAAGTCCAACACATGTTCACGTTTTCATTGACATGACTGGCAGCAGGATCAAATGCTGGTTAGGAAACACAGCCGTTTATCATTTACTGTTCATCTGGTAGTGTAGATACAGTGTTTCATTGTGTTCATTTTCTGAGTTTTGAACGTGTCATACACAACTTATTCAAGAAAGCAAAATCAAACAAGTTTCGTCAAAAGCAAGATTTTTATTGCAAAAGCAGAATACGCAACAGAAGCTTTTGTTCAAAATTGTCTTTTGTTTCCAGAGTCTAGAATAGCTCTGAATGTGTATATATGTGGATAGCATTGGCATGATAAAACACTCTTACTAAACAATAAAACACTTTCAATGTATAAAAACATTCAAGGCTTTTCCAAGTCGTGACATACAGCATACGAAAGTCCTTCATTTGACAGGCACTTGAAATTTGAACAATGACATTCGTGTCATTTTATACGCGTTATCTCAACAGTCTACCAGTACTTCTGTATTATATACTGTATATAAAAGAGGCTTAATTCATAAACATCATAAAAAAGTCATATAAACAGTACCTTTCTGTACATTGAAAACAGGACCTTTTAAAAAAAACTTAAGAGGTTCCAGAGACGATCCTTCCACAATATAAAACTGCTCAGTGCATGGTTTGATATTACAAAGGCACTAGATCTTAATAAAACAAAAGATGTGATGGGTGAAATCTCATTTACCCGTCAACAAGTGTTTGATAAACTAATATATAAACGGCACAGAGGGTTAAGAGTGTTTCCGGTGTCACACTTTACTTTCAGAGGGAAGCTCGCTGAGAGCCGTGACGATATCACTGAACGACAGTCGATCTTTAGGACTGCCGGCCCAGCACTTCTCCATCAGTTTATAAACTCGAGATGGACATCCCTCCGGAGGAGACGGTTTCAGCTTCCCTTCCTGCAGAGCTACACAAACAAATCCAAACCTTCAGTTCACCGTCAAGCAACCCCAAAACACAGATGGATGGGCTCTTTGTAACCCATCCTCGGGTTACTCATTGCTGCTCATTGCTAGAAACGTAGGTACATTTCAGCAAACAAGCATTAAATGATGATTTCATACCTTCAAGGACTTTGTCATCAGTGAGTTCTGCATACGGCATTTCCCCGAAACTGAACACCTCCCACATGAGCACTCCAAATGACCAGACGTCTGTCTTAGTGGAGAAATCATCCTCACAGACAGCTTCAGACGGCAGCCAGCGCAGAGGAATCCACGACTGACGGTAATGATAATACTCGCTGTGTGTGAAACGGAGAACGATCAGTGAAACGGCATCATTCATCATCATTCCTCAGAACAGCTGACATGTGGACACGATACCTGTTGTAGACGTCTTTACTGAGACCCAGAGCAGACACTTTCACCTGACGTTTAGATGAGATCAGACAGTTACGCGCGGCCAGGTCTCTGTGCACGAATCTCTGGTTAGACAGATGCTCCATCCCTCGAGCAACCTGCAGACACACCCACACCTGCACACAGAGAGCGAGCGAGAGAGAAAGCGTGAGAGCAGAGAGTAAACCCGCTCTGTGTGTGTGTGTGTGTGTGTGTGTGTGTGTGTGTGTGTGTGTGTGAGAGAGAGACGACTGACCTTCTGTTTGGTGCTGAGAGGTTGAACTTTGACCTTGTCATCTTTGCTCTTGGAAACTCTCAGGTACTGTTTCAAATCACCCTGAAAATCACACACAGCAGTAAAGTTGGGTTGAAATCTGTGAAATGTGTAGTTTCCACTCGCCGAGAGACAGACTGAGTATTTAAGAAGAATTATTTTCCACATTACGTTTAACACGGCTGATAGATTAAAAACACCAGGTGACGAAGCTTCTTAATGTCACTTGTGTCATATGTTCTACAATGTTTTCTGTGAAGAGCACTATATAGACCGTTTCATCAGACACGCACGCGCGTGCCTGACCCCCGGTTAACTTCCAGTTTGTGTTTGGCTAGTGTCTAATAATATAACTATTTATATTTTTTTATATATTTATGTTAATATTCATTTATAGTATTATTTTACTGGATAATAACTGCATTAAATAAACGTGCTATGTTCACTTTATTAAATAAACAATTGGTTGAATGGGTCCTGTAGTTTGGTCGCATATTTAAAGAAACCGTATGGTACATTGACATCTAGCGGTTGAGCTTGGTATCGCAGTCTAAATTCAAAATATTGGAGAGACAAGTTTAGCCAAGTAGCGGTTCTTCTCGGTTTCTTTTGATTGTTAGCAGAAATCATCTACAGGCGCTCTATTGTTTGTGAAAGTATACCGGAAGTTCAGTTGGGGTCACAAAAGTGCGCATACGCAGTAACGTTTGTTTACGTTGTTAAGATGAAACCGTCTATACAGAAACATGAAGCCAATCTAGTGGAGCTGACTGCAGTGAAATCTCTCTTGTGATTGGCTGTGATCAGCTGATATTACCATGTCCGTGTACTCCATGATCATGTAGTGCGGCTCAATGTCTCTGCAGATGCCCAGCAGTCGAGCGATGTTAGCGTGACTGAGTTTGGCAAACATGTCACATTCACGCCTGAAATCCACCTGCACGTGTTCATCACGCGTCTGCAGGCTCTTCACCATCACCACCGTTTCCTCCTCATCACCACCGTCACCAGCTGTCGCTTTAGCCATCAGAACGTCACCAAACTCTCCTTTACCTGCAGCACACAAACGCTTGGCTTCAATCAGCACGAATGATGCGGAAGCCCTTGTGTATGTGTGTGTGTGTGTGTGTGTGTTATTACCCAGCGTGGTGATGGTGTGCAGGTTGTTCCGGGGGAAATGAAGCTTGTCGTGGCTGCTGTGCCGTTTGGAGCTCATGTTGGCGAGCGGCATCTCATCCTGGATCTCCGCCGTCGTGTGACCATTCTGCTGAACGTCTCCTGTCATCACAGTCGGATCATGTTCATACGCCTGTCATCTGTTACCGTACGCTGTCATGTGCTCGTGAAAACTTACCGTTCAGACACTCCAGCTCTCGCTCGTCTCCGTCCTGACTCTTCTGCAGTCTCTGAGCGTTGCGCCTCTGTTTGCAGTAAAACATGAGGCCCAACACGATGATGATGTAAGCGACTGCCGCCCCCACCGACAGACCGATGGTCTGAATCATTTTATATGGAGTCTTCTCCTCATCTGCCAGCGAGTGCTGCACCGGCTTCTCTGTAAACGCAGAGAAATATATCACTGCTTCAGTTCAGTGGGACATGTGGAAAAAAATCGGCCAATTGTGAAAGCATGTTGAGTTTGACTGACCCACGACGTAGAGTTCAGCTGTAGTGTGTGCGATGTTACAGCTGTTTCCTGCAATGCACGTGTAACTTCCTGTATCCTCGGTGCTGACATCATGAATGACCAGAGAGCCGTTGGGCATCTTCTGAAATCTGATTGAGGATCAGTAGAGGGTTTAGTGATGTCACTCCTTACACGCTCACTGACATGAACACATGTTATTTAGCGCTGACCTGCTCTTGTCCGCCTCTAGAAATGTGTCTTTCTTCTTCCACTGAATGAAGGGTGGAGGGTCTCCGCTGGCCTGACAGTGAAGTACCGCGGTGTGACCCTGATATACCGTGGTATTCTCTGGCTTGAGTTTAAACACCACATAGACTGAAAAACAGGAGAGGATTGAGAGTGAATGTCTGTAGGAAGTGCAGTGCATCGTATCAGAGCGTTGTATGAAAGGTTTGTGCGTAACCTGCGACAGTGAGCTGAACCACCGCTCGGATTTCTCCCTGCTGGTTATTGGCGGCAAGACAGGTGTAGTTCCCCGCGTTTGTCCGTGTCACTCTTGTGAAGTGAAGAGTGCCGCCCTGCTGCTCGACCCACGCCGGGATATCACTGCCGTCTGCAGCGGAACAACAAATAACAACAACCTTCTATAAGAAGCTGGATTTACAACATTAATATTTACTGTGACTCTAAACATGTCAGTCACTCACCACTAACCGTAAGAGAGTGTTATACATTCATATTACTGTTTCACAAAACAAATGCCATCCTGCAAATATGGTTTCAAAAATAACCTTAAGATAAGCATGCTTATCTTCTTTTAAAGGCAAGCTTAGCATTTTTTCAAAAACACATTGGAAAACTGAATCGGGCCAGTACCAAAACAAACTTGTAGCCAATCAGCAGTAAGGGGCGTGTCCGCTAATGTTGACGGAGGTAAGAGAGCAAGCACATGCAGGTATTAATAAGACTGTAGAAAGAGCGATGTCGTATTCATTACTTAAAATCAAAGGGTCTGTGGATTTTAAGTATAAAAAGAAGGATAAAAGTCAGGCAGGAGCTATTATGACCCTGCGTCAATATTATAAAAGCTTTCCAGCAGAGACGTGTTAGGATCTGCGGTATGGCGAAGGCTTTCAGCGGAGATACGCTAGCACCTGCGATACTATGGTGAAGGCTTTCCAGCAGAGAGACGTTGGAGAGCAAGATAGTCTAAAAATCACCCCTGAGTAGGTTGCTTTGATTCGGATCAGTATGGGAGTAACATTGGTTTTGCTGTTCGTCAGAACCAAGATATGTTGTTGTTGTTGTTGTATATACAACAACACTTTTCAGAAATCAATTACCCTGCCTTTAAGGTTTCCAAAAATAAAAGGTTTTTTTACATTGTTATGTTAGAGGAATGTTCTGGGTTTGCTGGCTAAGCCCGTGTGTTGATTTTTTTCTACTGTATGTCCTTAAGGAACTGTAAAGGGCCGGGTATACTTGACTTTCCGCGTCCGTGTCAGTTTCGCACACACACGTGTCCGCACAGCTTCTTGATCATAGTCAATCACGGACGGATAGACAAGTTCGACACATGAGCAGTATGTCACCTAGTCGACTCGGCCGGTTCAACTTTTTTTCACTCATGCGCTGTTGTACGCGCTCCGTCCGCGCGGTCTAAAAAAGTGTGTGTCGCAAGTTACGTCATGCGGGCGGCGCGTGGACGGCCAGACTATACTTTGGGCTTTAAGTGTGTATGTGTGTGCAGACCTGTTCTGATCCAGCGGATGCTAGGGGTCTGTCGGCCTTTAGCGGAACACTGTAGATATCCTTCTTTATTCAGCTCCAGACACTGAAACGGCTGCGGCGTTGGTGTGAACTTTAGACGCTCTGAAATAACACAACACAACAATATAAATAACATTTTACCAATAAAGACGGTTGTACACAGTAAACTAATGTTTTCAACTTCATCATCACTTCATTTGTTTACAGAAAACTTCAGATATTTTGTAAAACTGTATATTCTGCTGTAAAAGTATCAATCATCGCATGCGATATTTTGTATGTGATGTTAATCCCGCGTGTTTGTCACATGTTTCCATTAAAACCTGTTTGTACTTGAAACAGTAAGTGTAATTCATGTGTGCTGTTTCTCATGTCCCCAGTTTCTGGGTTAAACATGTATTTTCTTATATAGAAAGCTGTATAGAAAGTGTCTGCTCACCCAGCACATAGACTCGAGCCTGAGCGTGAAGCTTTCCAGCTTCAGTTCTGCTCTCACAGCTGTACAGATGTCCATCATACACCTCCACGTTATTAATGCGCAGAGATCCGTTTGTGAACAGCTTGAAACGCACGTCCTTCAACACAGAGGAGGGGTTCAGGATCATTTTATAGCCACAGGCTACACGTGTATATTTCATCTGCAGCTTTACATATTCAACGTCATGAGTGATACACTCCCATGTCTTACTTTATATACATTACATATAAAACAAATAACAGTTGTGAGATGTGACGGAGTAAAGGAGTGTGAAGCTGAAGTAAAATGGGTCACTGTTTGAGAAGTGTTGTGTATTAAACTATAAGATATCACACATCTTCAAAGAATTTCACTGGCCTCAGGACTTGACGATTGGGTTACAAACATAATGGCAGCATGACATCATCACCGGCTCACCTCTGCGCCGATTGGCTGCATGTTACGGTACCATGTGACCTCCGGTTGAGGTGTGGCTCGAGTGTGGCAGTGTAAGAACCCGACACGACCCTCCTCCATCTGACTGTCCACCGGCTTCTCAATCCATTCCGGCTTCGCTGCACGCACACACACGACAGGTTTAATATCACAATCCAACACATAAACACACTATAGTTTAGCTTCTCTCATGACAAACGGCATTCAAATATGCCAACACATGGAGAGCGTCAAATCGCGCTGCATTCTCATCACCAATGAGATTTGTTATCCATGTGTTGCCATATTGAAATTGAGCTAAATCAGCTCTGAAAAAAGCTCTGACACAGAGCTTCTTCCACAGTGATTTAGTGATACTAAAGCTGTTTTTGTGTCATACTGATACGGACAGGCCTGTCCATTCATTCAATGCTTAAAGTCACATGACATCGCATGATATCAATTCACAAGATGAGAATACCCCTCACAATGAAGAGGAATGTGATATATATTCAAGAGTAAAACACCTCAACACAAGTGTCAGGATTAGGAAATAAACACTGGCCTGTTGCTAAATGAATGAAATTTTGGCTTTTTGTGTTCAGAAGTGTCACACACATTTGACAAATACAGCTGAAAAGACGCGATTTACATTTTAGTGAATAGAAAACATCTCTGTCAGCTCCACTACAGTCACGATGGAGAAATCTGTTGACTTCATGTGTTTGTGTTGTAAAACTCACTTGCTACAGTGACGGTCAGCTCTTGTTTTCTCTGTCCCGCCTTGTTTTGAGCCAAACACGTGTATGTTCCCGAGTCCTCACCGCGAGTCGGGCTGAAAACCAGTGCCAGTCCGTCCTGATACACTCGACCCTCAGCGGGAACCCTCTGACCCGCATGTTCCCACCAAACCTCAGGGTCCGGGTGGCCACGGGGCGGTCGGCACATCACCCGCTCCAGAGAGTCCGCCGTGAACACCTTTGACTGCCTTGGTATCATGTCCTCGATTTCTTAAGATGACGGGGAGAGAAAGTGTGAGCGAAAGAAGCACGAAATCAGGTGCGAGCAGAAGAGGAGAGTGTGTGTTACCTGCTAAGACGAGCGAGGCTTCGAGAGAGACGGGCGGCCCGCGAGGTCCCTGAGCCACACATTTATACACACCTGCGTTTCTCTGTTTCACCTGACTGATGAAGAGCGAACCATTGCTCAAAATAAAAATCCTGAAACAACAAACACAGCAGTGTTTGCTTTCTTTATGACTTGTTCTCCAGAAATCAAGCAAATATTCTGCAAACAGCTTTGTGTCATGATGAGTTGTGTTGTTGTGTGTAGTACCGGCTCTTGTTAGACAGCAGCTCATTGTCATGATACCACTCCACACTCGGCTGTGGTTCAGCTGTAAACTGACAGTGAAAGAAGGCTTCTTCATTCCTCAACACCACCAAACTCTCCGGCTTCACCAGCACCTGAGGAAAACTCTTATCTGAACACAACATTATACTTTCATTAGCAATAAAACTCAAATAAATCTAGTAAATAAATAAAAAAATCGAATAAAAAAGTTCTCTAAACAATGGTTCAATCGTGTATCAGTGATTCTGACAAAACCTTGGTTTCAAAATGTACAAAAAAAACCTCACATCAACAATTTTCCTTTTATTCTTTAAAAACAAGGAATGACATGTTTGAAAGCATTCATTTGAAAACTTTAACTGACAGTTTAACACAATTTTGAACATTTTTTACAAAAATCAGTCGCATAGCATGTTTTGCTAAAAAAGAGAGGCCACGATGGCTTAGCAAGCAATCGTACATAATAAGACATTAATGAAGTATATTTGAATAAAAAATTATACAAGTAACAATTTTTAAATGTGAAAAACTACCTGTATCGGTAATGAGAAGTTGTGTACACAGCGTAATGAGAATATTACGCTTTTAACTAGAAAAATATAAAGTAATCTGTTAACCTGACAGCCATTTGAAATGTACTGGTAGATGTGTTTCTTCACATAAAATCAAAGGTAATGTAAATATCTTTATCTTATATCAGTCATGGACACTATTTCTTCCTTTTTATTATACATGAATATTCTGTAAATTTTTTCTGTCATTTCAGAACATCCAATAGTTTTTTTCGGAATATTTTTTTTTCTGTTAATATAATCATATAATCAGGACGAGTTGCGGTTATGAGAATTTCAGCAGAAAAAGAACTAATTTCTATGTTAAAATTAGTTACCATACATTTATGCTTTGTGCAAGGTAGAGAACAAAATGATGTTTATTATGATCATTTTTGTGTTACCGAATTATGTTCTTTAAAATCTTTACTGCCATGATGTTTCAGTTGTTTCGTGAGAATGACCCCTATATGACTCAAAACAAACGTGAGTGTGAGATTTCGTGTTAAGATGATGTGTGTGTATGATCTCATCTGATGTGAGTGATGTCACGTGTATTTTGATTTTAATTTCGCTCCATGTTTATAATTTGTGCTCAGCTGAGGAAAGCGTGATATTTGAGCTCTTAAACACTGACACATGTCATGGATGTCATTACCTATGATGTTGAGAGTGAAGTTGTCTGTACTGCACACTTGACCGGCGGCGTTTTTAGCACAGCAGTGATAGAGTCCATTATCATCAGGACTGACGCTGGGCAGCATGAGCGTTCGCTCTTTGTTGTTGATTTTGTAGCTCTTCTCTGTCAGTGAATTTCTGTCTTTGTACCAGCGGTTGGTCGGTCTGTACAGGAAAAGAGAACATGCTTAGACAAGACTCCATGTGAAGAGAGAGGAATTCTGGGTAACAAAGATGAACAGTTTACCGTGGATGTCCATCTATATTGCAGCGTAGAATGACCTGTGAGGAGCTCTGAATGTCCGTCTGTGATTCAGGACTCTTCAGGGTCACCGCACCACTTTCTAACCCTGCTCGAGAGCGAGAACAGATTATCAGCGGCTGGAGAGTCATTATCAAAAACAAACTCCTCCATTCATTCGCACCATCTGTCAGCCGTCACCGCACAAACTCACGTCTCTGTTCGGCTATGACATGCAACATAAAGGAGAGCTTTGTTTGACCGCCACTCACCGTCTGAAAATAACTTGAGCTCTCATGTGGCTCTTGTTTAGTTTTCTGCACTTCACGTGTGTTTTCTCATGCCACACATGACTGCTGGACTTACACTTGATGTTGAAGGAGACCTCGGCGCTCCGTTCCTCTTCACCACTGCTGTTTTTAGAGGCGACGCATTGGAAGCTTCCAGCATCCTCTATTCTGTCGATGACTGTGAATTTCAGGTTCCCGTCCTCTATAAAGCGTCGCTCTGTGTTGGTGACGGTTTGGCTGTTGTGTATCCATGTGTACACAACACCCTGAGGATCGCTCACCTCGCAGCGCAGCATAGCACTGCGACCGTGAAGGGCGTCCTGAGACTTGGCCTCTTTGGTGAAGTAGAAAGAGGCCGACCGCACGTACGTCACTGAAAAACAAGAAAACACGTCTGAATGAAGAGCTGAGAGTGACTGGAGCTCTATACATCACACTGATGAGAGAGATGTTTCAGAGGACCACTGCACATGTCTGCAGTGACATCATCCCACTAGAGTCTCTCTAGTGTATCTTTAATCACTGAATGATGTTTTCTCTTGAGTTTGGTCATGACTTCTGCTTTTGACATGATCATATAAATGTCTCTTGACTGAAAACCATCAGCCATCATCTCTGCATTCACATGAATCTACTGTGTCATTCATTGAGATATTTTCATTCATTCATGGGCAGATTATGACAGGTCCAAGTTTCTTCAGAGCGTCTACATGACGTCTACTGCCTGACACCTATATAGACAGCTCTATAGACAGCATGTGTCAGGTAGTATGTACATTGTGTGTGTAAATGCTCACACAAACACAACTTGACAAATCATTATTCATCCACACACATCATTTAATAGGGATGCACCAATAAATACATTTTGGCCGATTACAGATAATTCTTGAACACTGGTAGCCGATAACCGATATGTTGGTCGATATACAGTACCTAAATATTAATATAACATTTTATGAGACAGAAAATTATTTTTCCCCTGAAAATCATGTACCAAGCCTACTTTACACAAATTCAAGATTATTTCACTTTTATGTGTAATGTTTATTTATTTATTATTTTATTGCTAATTATAGATGTTCTCCCAGAGCAACCCAGAAAGGTCTTCTCTATAGCCACAAGTCTAACAGCTCTCAAGACAGAAAGCATTACAGACAGCAGTGGGATTTAAAGATGGGGTAACATACTCAGTTTCTGCCAATCTCATATTAATCTTGAGTGCCTATAGAGTAGTATTGCATACGTCGTATCTTTGAAGAGTATTTAGTTTCATCAAATTTATAAAAGAGAGATACAGCTGTATGATCATTTCCGGAAAAACACGAGCTGCTGGAGGCAGGCAGTGGGACGGAATGTTAAGCATGAGAAGCCAGCACGTTTAACAGTGTGAAGAAGTCAGAATGCATGACATAGCATGTTATCCCGCCTTTAACAATATGATTTTGTTCCTATAATTTACACATTCATAAATATCTACATGCTGTACCTACATCAACAATGTTTTGATAATAGCAGTAAGTGAATGATGATGACAGAAAGACAGTACTGTACTGGATTTTAACTTTGAGAAGCGGTTCAACCAGAGAAAATGACGTTATCGGCTATAATATCATCCTAAATTTTATTATCGGCTGATACGATAACATTAAAAATGACCATTTATCTGCCGATACCGATATGGCCGATAATTTATTGAGCATCCCTAGTGTTTAACCTTCATTAGGATCTCACACGCAGCTGTTCTGACCATCACTACTATTATCACCATCACTACAAAACTGATTCATGTACGAAAGTGTTTGGGTGAAAGAGATTATTACACAGGCATGCTGCATTTTCATTGAATGTGTCATAAAGAAATCTCATCTAGACATGTGTGCCTACTTGTTTGATTCATCATTATTGATCATAAGAATCCTCAAGCATCATCTCACTTCAGCAAGTGTCCTCAACAGCTTCCGGCAAAACCACTGGAGATGATCCAACAATATTTCTCTTTATTACCAGTCTATATCTATTATAAAACAGTTCATGAAGGACATCTTAAAAAGAAACGTAAGGTTTCTTTAGCTTTAGCAAATAAAGACATCAACAGATGCTGAACTGTTATTAGAGTTGTTTCTTCTTGATATGTTTCATTTGCCCTGATGCAGTGAAGTTGCTCTCTGGCGTTCTGGATTCCTGTGGAGGAATTTGAAGTTTCTGGGACAAAGATGCCATTCATGTTCTCGCTACAGCTAAACACACATAGCACAGCAGCAGAAAAGCAGGACGGAGCCTGAAAGACACACACGTGTGTGAACTAAACCCTCAGCGGAGCGGACTGCATGACTAATGATCAAGCAGCAACCAGTGATTTTTTAAAATATTTTTATAGAAGCAAAAGCAACATCTGAAGTGATGAAAGCGATGAAAGAATATTTATTGAGTAATTAACTCATTTCTAGAGGGGGATAAAAATGAAAATTTAATTTGGAGCCAAATTAGAAGGTGAAAATGACATGAGAAACATGCCAGCGTCATAATTTTATTTTTACACAGAGATCGGTAGATCTATTAGTAAAATCTGTTAACTTTAGCAATCCTTGTCGCATTTTATGCCAATGGTGACAGCTCGAAAATAAAGAAAAGGCCATTTCCGTGTTTCTTTTTACAAAATTTGCATGCCTGTTACTCCAGAACCGTCAGAGGTACCTTCAATGAAATTTTGTAGGTGGTGCTTTGGAGCCATTTAACCACACTTTATCCTGAAATCCCCCTCTGACATATATATGCAAACTTTCATTAGTTTTCAAGCATGTTTATAGGCTCTCAAAAATGCGATTCATTTTGGAGATGATAACAAATGGATCAATTCCTCACATCATTGGTGCTCGGGCCATAATTAACAACATCCCTTTATCAAAATGTTCCTGAACCTCAAACAAATATAGAATCTTATGAATAACATACTAAGACCAAGTTAATGTGCCTCAACCCCATACTTTTTGAAAGTAACTCAGTGCCAAAAAGACACTGAAATGGTTATGTTCACGGCAGTTGTTTTGATAGATAGAAAAAGATGCATATCTAGTTTCAACATAATTTGTTCTTCTTTAAAATAAATAAAGTACCACATTTTTTCAAATTGACCCACATCTGGTTTTTGATGTCTTAAAATGTGTCCATTTTTACAGTTTACTCATGAAGCCACATTTAGATCATCATATCTCTAGAACTGAACCATATAAGGCCTTATAAATGTAGTTCCCAAAAGAAATGTAGAAAATACATAAGAATTTAAAAGTACATTAAGGTGTCTCGGGCGGTTCTAGAGTTATATGCATGCAAATTTTGTAAAAACAATTTGAAAAATGCCTTCTCTTCATTTTTGAGCTGTCACCATTGGCAAAAAGTGCGGCAAGGATTGCTAAAGTTAACAGATTTTAATAAAAGATCTACCGATCTATGTGTAAAAATACAATTATGACGCTGGCATGTTTCTCACGTAATTTTCACCCCTTCTAATTTGGCTTGAAATTTAAGTTAAAAATGTTCATTTTTACCCCCCTCACTGTAAACCCAAATGTTCAAAATAATCAAACAGATTAAGTAATGTAAACTTAATTTTATAAAAAAGTTCTACTTACTTAAATATTTTAAGTTCGTGAAACACTTTTTTACTTTTGAGTAAAGTATAATGATTATTTTTGATTAACTTGACTAAAACTCAAAAAATGTATTTGCTCCTTACTTAATTTAAACATGTTAATTCAACAATTGGTCAAGAAGGATTTCCAATTCCCAGCATGCTTTGCATCAGACTGCATTAGGAGAGTAAATAAAAAAATATGATTATTTTATATGTTTTTAGTAAAGTTAAAGACTTGTTAGTGTTTAATGTTCACTTCTCTTAGATATTTAGAAGAGTTTGACATATTTTTCAGTTTTGTGGTTACCATTGTTTAGAAGAGTGGTGCATGTGCCTAGTCTCTGCGAAGCTACATTTCACCTGTAACATGTGGTATGTTACCAGTGAGCAGTAACTGTGCTAATGCCAGTTCTGACATTAGTCTCTTCTTGCTCATTTTGGATTGCATAAGTCAAGGTTTTTGATTTATGCATATTAAGACTAAGGAACATGCAAAATAATGAAACCGAAAGAATTTAGTTTAGCTAACTAAGATTTGTTAAGAACTTTAACTTAACAGTAATCAAAATTTGAAGGTTCTGCTTACTTAAACCAAGAATCTCTAAAATTTTGAATATTAAAATATTGCCAACTTATCCGGGTTTACACTCTAGAAATTAGTGGATTACTCAGGATTACTCAATATTCCATGACCTTTAATATTTTACCTTTCATCACTTTAGATGCAAGTCATGCTAAAAAATAGGGATGCACCGAAACGAAAATTCTTGGCCGAAGCCAAACATGATGTGAAACACTTGGCCGAAGGCCGAATAATACCGAACACGGTTTCGTGTTCCTTTTTTTCACCATTGCACAAACTGAATAGTCAAAATGTGCTTTTTATAAGTTGTCTTGCTTTCAATAAAATACAATACAACTTAATATAAAATTGAGCAAAACAAAGTAAATTCAAACAAAAAATTGAGCCCTCTCCCTTCATGAATAGCCTATATTAATTAGGCCTATAACTGACTGCTAAAAGAATGTAATGCAAGTTACTCTGAACCCCTACAACAAAACACTTCATTAAAAACTGTCATTCCACATTAGGCCTATAAACTAAAAATACCAATAAACTAAAGCTCTTGGATTATTATAGGCTACATTGCAAAATGATTTGAGAAAAAAAAAACATCCAATGCAAGCAATTCTGACTGACAACCATTTCAGCTCACGTCTCTCCTCCAAACTCCGCCCACAAAAGCTGACTGTTCTCTCAGAAGGTGCACTCGTGGCCGGGATGCACACAGCATACTTTGACAAGTTGTTTAGTACAGGGAACTGTGCACACGACCACTGTATGATGTCGAAGGATGTCGCGAGCGGCAGGGCTACTGTCAGACCGCCCGCTTCCGTCTGAAGTAAAGTTACCGACCGGTAAAGACGCTTTCATGCGGAAATTTCACCCACACTGCTAAAATGTTTTCAGCAGTAATAAAGCATGCGTCTCTGTCTCTGTCTCTCTCTCTCTCTCAAATTTATTCGGCCACTTCACATATCCGACCGAACACCAAACTTGCATTTTTTGCTATTTTCGGCCGAACATTTTCAGTGGCCGAACATTCGGTGCATCCCTACTAAAAAAATCTAAAATTCGAGCCAGGGACCTTGGGTTGAGTTGACACGGAAGGAGCATTTTATGCCTGCGTTGTGGTTGAGAGCGTAGTAGTGGGTCGGTTTTGTTGTCAATTTCAAATAACATCAACAGTTTTCAGAAATCGCTTATGGCACCTTTAAAGAGTACATAACTAGGGATTTTTAAGGTCCTACTTTGGTTTATGGAGTGTCCAACAAGTTTATGTACCTAGAAGTTGTAAAAAACACTATTTCGCAATAACAGGCAGTTTTTCTTACCTTACTTCTTGACTGACTCTCAAATGATTCGTCCACGAATCATATGTCTAATCCCCTCCTTTCCGCTAGCCTAGTCTGAATTGATTGGTCAGATGGTCTAGTCTGCTGTGATTGGTTTACTGCGAATGAGGCTCATGAGCTTCATTGTTTGGGGGAGAAGAGTGAAGTTTTCGCGGGCAGTCCTAGCAAGATGTAGCCGGGACTATAGGTAGTGGCGTAAATCCGTGGCGGTTCGCGAATTGGACTAGGGACGACTCGTTTGCGTGATTCAGAGTCGACTCCCTTTTTAGCAAGCCAATAACTTTGTGATTCATTCACCTTCGGATTTACAACTTGGCAGACTGCTTACTTTCAAACACGGCAACATTACACACTGCATGAAATGTCATTTTCATGATCTCATGTTATGTACTTTTTAAACAAACTGAAGCGTAGTGTCATTTCACATCATTCAGTGCTGTCCTCTTAAAACACAACACTTCTCATCTGTATAGAGTCTGAGGCCAAATACATTGTGGGTAATAATGTGTGCTTACACACGACAGCAGAGAAGTGATGTGTACGAGATGATGAGTTTTCAACCCTTTATACTTCAGAGAAACTTCAACACTCATACAGAAGAGTTGAGATGTGATCATTCACTGAAGAGTGATTTCATGGCATGCAGCTGTTCTCCTCTCAAACACAACACAACAGCTGAGCAACATTAACACAACATTAACACAGGGTTTACATTTCATTATTTACAGAGTAACTGTAGTTTTAGATAGAGCACATTTAATTATAGAACACACGAGAGAGAAAGATCCGATGAGAATGAGTGAGATGCATTATTCTGAGTGTGTATCAATTTAAAAGGAAGCACAAAACAACACAAATCTCGATTTGAAATGAATCATGGATTTTCAGTGTTCTCTAGTCTAACAACAGGTGAAATGCCTTTGATCGACATGTGTTCTGACGCTTCTCCAGGAACAAAGTCGTCAGATCAACATCATCTTATATTCATCTGTTTTAATACATAGATCAGAGATACAATACACATTCACTTACACTAGACGTCGAGGGTTGCACAGTTTCACACACACCCTTTCTCTATGTGCTCTATGAGTCTGTGTGTGAGCTCTCGCCCTCCAAACGGTGCGGTGTGCATGCGTGTGTGTGTTCTGTAGTTGTAGTTGTGTGCCAACACTAGACTAAATGCACATGATGACTTCACAAATATGCTAATTAGCGCGTGACGTCATCAGCGCCACAATTTCTCAAAATCCTGTGGGAAACACTAAGGGGTGCTCCGATTGATCGATCGCCGATCATTATCGGCTGATAATCGCTTTCTCACTTTCTCAGCGATCTCTATAACGGGCGATCAAAAGAGCCGATCAAATGCCACAAAACGTGTAGACTATAGGTGTGTTCAACTGCCGCGCTGTGCAGACCGAGCGGCCTAAGAGGTCTGGACCGTTCAGCTCAGTCACTCACTCAGCTTTCGGCTGCCTGTCGCTCCTTTTTGTTGCACTGAAGTAAACTGATACACGTACACACTGCAGATAAATCAGTTTTATGATAACTGTGTGATAAGAGTGATAACTGCATTCTACTATCGAATTAACCCCGTAAAAATGCAGATAGTGACCACAGCATTTACCAAAACTATATGCAGTGTGTACGGAACCGAACTCAATAACTGTGTGTTTATGACGTATCTTTTCGTCTGTATGTGAGGTTCTAGAAAACAGCAGTGAAAGAAGTCTTTCCTTTCGCAAATTTGACACGGGGCTAACGTTAGCCGCTAAAGTGACAACGTTGCCAGATCTTCATAGAAAAAAACAGCAAACAAAGACAAGCCCAAAATAAACCTTAAAAATACAAATATTTTATAAGACTCAAAAATCTCTTATATCCCCAACTGACCATTTCTGACACCTAATGTGAGGAGCTTTATAATCTAAGACCAAACAACAAACATAAAAATGGATCAAATAAATGAACATGGTAACACTGCAAAAGAGCGATCTCCAACAAAATACAGCGCGTCTGTCAGTAGGGATGTAACGATTCACTCGGCTCACGATGCGATGCACGATTCTGATCTCACGATGCGATTTAATCACGATTTTTTTACAGAATGAGTTGAGGAAATTTTTAAATGAACAACTGCCCTTTTATTATTTCTCTAATGCTGCACAATTCTTTGTAAAATAAAATATATTTTATGTCAAATAACAAAACTAAATTGCAGTTTTAAAACAAATTCCAAATCAAATAAAAAATGAATAATACAAAAGTCTCTTTATTATAAACAAACTAAGACTTTGTCAGTGCTTTTCCTAACTTTTACTTTTTTAAGAAATATCAGCATATCCACGTTTACCAAGTTCGCAGACAAACAGCGGCCCCTGCGGTTCAAAACATGTACTGCGATTTTTATAACGTCTCAACCGAATCGTCACATATTATAATCGATTTTCAACTGGCTCACTGTGAATCCTTACATCCCTATCTGTCAGAGGTACTTTAGTTTAATTGATGGACGAAGCGAATCTCTTAAAAAAAAAACAGATACCAAACAGGTTATATTCTTACAGCTGCGGGATGCCAGAACATTGCTATGGTTACTAGTGTGTCAATCATCACAAAAGCAGACAAATGGAACTATCAGGGCATTGACTCACGCATTTAAATAGGGTTGTCATTCTCGAAAGTTTGCAGTTTGTACATGTTTGTTTTATTCTGTTGTTTTTCATAATTATTAAACAGTAAAGCTATGTTATACTCTGTTCCTATGGCTGCTATCATTTATGTTTACTTTCTAAAAAGGGAGAGGAATACGTTGTTTGCGAGTTGTAACGATAATGCCGTCGTTTACAAAAATGTTGCACTTTCAAAAGTTTGCGGTTTCAGTCCTCAAAAATGCTGTTGTTGTGTAAATGAACAGCCAAAACACATCAAACGTTTTCCGTTTTTAGTTGAAAACAGTCTTGTGAAACGGCCTCTAAGATGAGAATGAAGAACATACAGAAAACACTTTTCCATTACCAACTTCATTTCGATATACACGAGTCACGACAAACTACAAACTTACCATGTGTCATCTGTTTTCATAGAATGTAAATGGCATTAAAACATTGAAGTATAATGAGAACTGTTAAACAGTGAGAGGCTCTTCTCACGAGTGTTCTGGAGACAGAACGGAGCCTTAATACAAACACAAGAAACAACGTCCATACAAACAATGAGATTCACAAGCATTGTCAGGATTCAAGTCGAGTTTTCCCTCTGGAATGTGAAACTAAACAAGGCTGAAGTCTCATTAATCTGAGCCATGAACACACATTTCTTTCATTAAATCTCATCTGGACGCTGTTGTGCTGAGGGCGACTGTAACGTAAAGCACATGAACTTCAATGTAATCGCTCTCATTCTCATATCTGAACTAACACAAAACAGTCCCTCAAACTTCCCAAACTTGAATCCTGAAAGAGCTGATGTCCACATCAAACCCTCATCAAATACCACCACAACATCATTCACATAACAGGACTGGATCTCTCAGAAAACAGCCAGATCAGAGTTTAACTGACAAATAAAAGTTCATCACAAAGTAATACTTTATAAGAACTTACTGTATCACAAACAGCCATCACGATGTTGGGCCGGCATCGTGATTCCCCTGCATGATGCAATTTTCGTCATCAGGAGGGTCCGCGGTGGTCCGCACATCCCGTCCGCGTACAGCACGTTCTCAAGACAAATGTTGACAGCCAAGTCCACAGTATGACATTCTGCGCATGTGTCGAGCTCGTCCATTCATGCTTATCCGCAGTTGAGTACGATTTGGAAGCTGCGCGATGCATGAGTGCACGAGACTGAGACTGACGTAGAAAGTGAATACAAACAGTGAATCGTATCACAATGTTTCACTGTAGGCATCATCCGATGCCAATTTGGTAGACATCGCCCAACCCTACTGCAAATGTCTAATCAGCCAATCTTATGGCAGCACCTCAACACAAGTAGACATGCGCCGCGTCGGAAATCGCATACTATGACAGTACGTACTGATTTAAATTAACTACCTATCGACCGTAAAAAAACGGTACGTTCTATATAGTATGTGTGATTGTAGTATGAATTGCATCATGGGATAGAGAAGTGTCCATCTGATGCAGAAGACCATCCAGGTATTTCTCGCCTACTGTTTTGTGCATACTGAGGTTTCAGACATACTACATGACTCATACTCATTTTCGCCTACTATATAGTATGGAAGTATGCGATTTCGTACGCATGGATGGTGAACCTCAAGCATTACATTGAGAAAGAAAAAACAACCAACGAACATCATGTCAACATCAAACTGAACTTATCTCATACTAGTGTTGGGCAATATTCTCTATAGAGCTCTGGAGGTTGATGTCACGCAATCTGAACTCGGCCATTTTGGCAGGCATTCAGGAGAGCGCTAGAGCGGCTGTAGCATTGGTATTGACAGTGGTAAAACAATCATTTAAAACCAGGTGGGTTTTTTGGGAATGTTTAACCTGGAAGGGTAAGTCAACTGTGTTGTTAGCTAACGTAATCGACCCTAGCGGTCCTTGTTTGTAGGTATGACGACAAAGCAGGTTAAACCCGGTAGATTCCAAAGCTGAATATCCATTACAAAATTCACGTCAATTTTTAACACTCAGCCTTTTAAAGAGTCTCCCGAGTAGGACGATGAAAAGTTGATGAGGTAGTTGTAGATATTAGGATCCTGCATGTCAGGAAATTATAATAATCAGTTTTATAATCGTTATACTGTGTTTGTACATGTTTGAATAGAGAATTACTCCAATTGTGCATAAAATGGAATCATTACCGCACAGATTAAATCACAAATTAGTTTATTCCTCCATGTTAGGGGTGGTATGGGTTTAAATTAAATTAGAAAAACGATTTTAACAACGTGCCTATTTGGTCGTTAGGATGTGCTCATCACGTCCCAGAAACGTTATTTGGTACATTGCTGCGACAAACATGGTACATTCCAGGTATGTCTTCAGGAGGTAATCACCATGATTTTTGGAATGACTTATCGTGAGAGGAATTACATTTTTGTTGCATTACATTGGTTAAAAGGAGTAGTTCACCTTCAAAATGACAATTCTGTCATCATTTACTCTTGTCATTACAAACCTGTATGACTTTCTTTCTTCTGCAGAAAACAAAAGAAGACATTTTGAAAAATGTTGGTAACAGAACAGCACAGCCCCCTATTCACTTCTGTTGTAACCAATGCAGGTGAATGGGAGGCTGTAAACAACATTCTTCTTGTGTCCTGCAGTATAAAGATAGTCATACAGGTTTGAAATGACAAGAGGGTGAGTAAATGATGACAGAATTTTCATTTTCAAGGTGAACTACTCCTAATGCCGTCATTTCACAAGAGTTTTTTTAAAGATGTTTAGAAAATATGGCAAAAGCAAGCAGGATATAGAGGCACTTGCTGAACTGAAATCTCATGATCACGAGTAAATATGGTCACTTTTGCATCTTACACACAAGAATCACAATTACCATAAAACACTGTTAAACTCACACATAAACACAAGTCCCATCAATGACATAAGTTCTACACACATTTACATTTTCATTGTAAGTGCATTAAACAATATTCTACAAACTGAGAGAGATGTGTGACGTTATTTTCTGAGCTTGAACCTGTTACTAGGGCTGCAGGATCTGCGATATCTTATGCGCAGGATTGTCAGTGAAGTATGCTTAAATGCTGTTGCATCTGAACTCCAGAGGGCGCTCTTGTGCACAAACTCCAAATATGCTCCGCAGAAGTAGTCCCAAAACACACGTATAACTAGGAAATGCCATCTTCCTACCTTTCTAAATGGCATCTTTCTATCACTGTTCATCGAGCCTCATCAGGTATTTTCATGATAATAAAGTATATTTGAAGAGTGAGATAACTTGATGCTAAAATGTTTCAGAAATCATGTTTTTTATTATGTTCTCATGATTTTATTGTGTTATTGGCTGTATTTTTTTTAGTTATTATGGCTTACATCAAAACAAACCAACTGCACATTATAAGTAACTCAAACTCGCAGTGTTTTCAGATGCCGCAGCATTATCTACTGATCACAGAGCCGTGCCTCACCAACAAGCTGTGCATGAATTCATAATCGCAGACTTTGCGATTACATAATCGTGCTAGACAGACAGACCGATTTAAGCACAAGAACATTGGTTTTGGTCTAAAGTTAACTAGTCTTTAATGGATCTAAACTGGACTTCAATGAACACAGACTAAGGTTAAGTACTCTTATGGATGTCTGAAGAGTGTATTATCATATCAAACATTTCTGGAATGGAATTCAAGATCTCTTCTATGGCATGTAAGACATATTTAACATGAAGACGTCTTACAGGCGGCTGGAGAGGTGAATAAAGAAAGTGATGAAACAGGTCTGGTGTCAGCTGCACATGGCCAGACACCAAACATATTGAATGTTGAGAAGTTTGTAAATCAGACATGCTTTAACATGACCTCCTCCACTGAGTTTATTCAAGGTGACACACCGAGCATTCAGCCTCTGTCTAAAGAAAAGATATCTGTCTGAGTATGAGCCGGTAAACACACATTCAACAGCAGCTGTATGAGAATCCCTCTCAAACAAAGAACACTTCAGGACATCACACAAGCATTCCTGAGAAATCTGTGAGATCTCAACAACAGCTCATATTAAACTCAAGCAGCTGTTCGCTCCATCAACACATCTCTCGCTCTCCCTCCATCAAAGACACTTTTAATGACCCACTGAGACACCATTCAGGATCTCTGTGCACTTCAAGTATGTGGACGACAGGCTTAAATATGAATGAAACAAGATCCACTAGAGGCACAACAAAAAATATCAAACAAATGGAGCTCATGAAAACATCTGAGACCATGTTTCACGCTCCACACACCAGAGGAAGATATGACACTGAAAATCAAGCACTGTAACTTTACTGAATAAACAACACAAGTATCTCATTCTCTCAATCATAATGCATACATGAATCAACACGACTAAGCCTAAAACCTCAAATATAATATAACACGGGGCATGGTAAGCAGAGTCACACTTCACTATTGTATTGTATTGTGTGTGTGGGGGGGTCTGTCTGTTATTAGCATAAGAAAGACAGGCGATGGTCAGCAGATCAAGCAGAGACCTCAAGTACCTGTGAAATGTTTCTGTCCTCTCTGCTTTTATCTTTCAAGACTTCATGTAAATGTTTCAGGTTGTTGAATGACCCCCGAGACGGCCAAACACGCGCGCGCACGACCACACAGAAAGAAAGAAAGAAAGAAAGAAAGAAAGAAAGAAAGAAAGAAAGAAAGAAAGAAAGAAAGAAAGAAAGAAAGAAAGAAAGAAAGAAAGAAAGAAAGAAAGAAAGAAAGAAAGAAGTTGGAAGACTTTCTGATAAACATCATCACATTAAACGGAGCACATAACAACAAACATTTATGCAAAACACTTTGCTGTTTATCTGTCCGCTATGAGAAAACACGTTTATTCAGCTTTTCATTTCAGGCCACATACACACAAGTCAAACTTTTCTTATAGCTACTCTCTATTTAAAACACTGAAGTCTCATGAATATTCATGAAATTGAAGTTGATGTGATTGATATTCAGCTCAAGTTTTATGTAAATGATGTGAAGCACACATAGAAACAAACTTTACATATTATATAACGCAAAAAAAATGTTGTTTAATAGGCCTTAACATCTGAACTTTACAGTCCAGTCTAAACATGATTCATTCATTCATTCATTGAGTCTGAAGGAGTTCACAAGTGCTTGAAAGTTTAAAACAAATGTTTAAATAAACCATTGAGTTTAAAGTGCACAGTCTTTAGCACGAGCAGAAAACTGCTCAAATTTGCGTCCGTGCAAAACTTTGTGCTTCAAACTACAAACATTTTTCATCGTGACTGTGTATTACTATAACACACACACACACACGCACGCACGCACGAAATATGAAACACTACACACGTTTGTGTATATAAGGTAGAGAGAGAGTGTGTGTGTGTGTTTTACCTTCATTGGTGAGTGTGAATAGTATGATGATGATGATGAAGAAACTGTTCTCGTGAAGTTTCCACTCGTGTCTGTTCTTCCAGAAACCCATGATTGAAAAACACGATGATTATCACGCAAAACCTCCACGGTTCGTGTATATGCGTGTGTGTATGTGAGCTCAAGATGTCGTAAAATCCCGTTTCTTCACGAGTATCTCATGAGTATACCTGCATGTGTCAGAAGCTCCATGCTGAAGTCATGAGAAATCAATGAGAAATCAATGAGAAACGCAGACAAAGAGCCCCGCTCCTCCTGAGCTGGGACAGGAGTCGTGTTTCTCTCTCCAGTGGGAGGGGGTGCAGGGAGGCGGTGGCCTCTGGGCTCTACAGTGGGAGTGGATGGAGGGCTGGGCGCTACTGGGGGCTGGAGGAGAGAAGGTCATTCATTTCAAACGATTTTATTTACTTTCACCATAATTTCTTTCATTTGTAGTTTTATGACATGCACACAAGTTATGTAGTAGCTGAAACAATGATCAACTGTTGATCATGTCAACTGTGCTGTATTTTTTTAGCACGAGTGCCCTCTGTAGGCTACAGTGAGTCATTACATCGGTGCTTCACATCAAACCTGATACAGACCCACTGTGATTTTATTACACGAGTAAATAAAATATGAATTTAAAGTTTTTAGATGTTATTTTAAGTGGATGACAGGACTGAAGAATCAAAAGAGAGTCGTGTGAAAGTGCCCTTACAAAAAAATCCTGCAGGAAATCCTGAAGGAAAAATCCTGCAGGACCTGCACACCTGCAGATTCCTGGAGGATCCCACAGGATTTTCTTGATCATTTCCCTGTGGGACTCCTGCAGGAATCCTACAGGAAACACAAAGGACTCCTGAATGAACCCTACAGGAATCCTACAGGACTCCTGCAGTAATCCTACAGGAAAGCTAAAATGTTCAGTTCCTACAGGACTTCTGCTGGAATTCTACTGAATGTATACTCATCCTGTTGGACTACTAAAGGGATATTCAGGGCCTTCTGTATAACAAAACACTTTTAAAAAGCAATGGTATGTGTCTCCAATTTAAATACCAACAAAAAATGAAAAACGACTTCATAAAATGTTCATTATTAATTATTTATTAGTCAAAAGAGCATGGAAAGATGAGACAAGTGGGAAGAAAATGAACACCCTGAACAGAACGTGGCCCATCATTCTGCAGAAACCAATTACTCTGGACTCTGGAAAAAGAGAGACAAAACTTAGCTAATAAAACATGTATAAATAAAACATTGAATTTGCCCTCACCTCTTATGTCCACTCAGTGTTGCAGCGTAACAGTGTCCTTCTCATGTTGCCTGAGAAATATGAGTATACAGTACATATATAAATGCTCAAATATAAGGTACTGTAAATATACAGTAAGAACGGTAAATGATCATCTTACAGATTAGGTGTGAAACAAAATGTGTATAATACTTTAAATATTAAACATAAATTAGAATGTAAAACCTGCTAAGGTTTATGTTCATCATTATTTGTTAGGTTAATGTTCATCATTATTCACATTATTTTTCCCGTAAAGCAGCCCGAAGAAGCTTTTGGGGAGTTGCTGGAAATTTCTTCTGAACAGTGTCTGAAAGAGAAATGTAAATGTAAATGTAAAAGATACTTGTTATGAGAGAATTTTGGGAATAATTCACCCACAAATGAAAAATGTTGTCATCATTTGCTCACCCTGCAGTTGTTACAAACCTTCATGCATTTCCTTGTTGTGCTATACACAAATCACAAAAGTTTGTAACTAAGCCGTTTTGGGTCACCATTGACTCCCATTCTAGGACAAAAGACTACTATGGGAGTCAATGGTGACCCAAATTTTTTTCATTTTTGGGTAAACTATTCCTTTAAAGACCTTCAACACTTTCATACCTATAATAAGTTCCACTTGTGTGGGTCCAAAGGAGGCTTGGCTTGGCTTGTGATTCTTTGTTGGCATTTCAAAATTTTGCAGAAATAAGCAACAGAGCTAACATGCTCCTTCCAAAAACAGCCACGGCTAAATCCTTGATCATGGCTGACCATGATGTGCCCCCTCTACCACCACACTTGGAATGTATCCTTGTTTCGTTTTCTGTGGATTTCAACCTGTGCAATACACATTAAATAATTAATTGAATTGGCAAAATTTTTAATCTGTGTTTTACAAAAAAACTTATGTTTTCTTAAATCACACAAAACATTTAATATACTTATTTAAATTGTGTGAAAATAAAATCTAAAAATTGTATTCTCACATGGTCCAGTTCAGAAGAACTATGTGAAGAGTTGTCTGCTTGAAGGGTAGCACAGCAAACTGAACTTGTTAGGCACAGCATGCTTGTTTACACTGCTGTCTGGCAGCAACTCCGCAATTCTGTTAATAATCTCTAAATAAAGAAAACAATGTTTAAATAAATTCATACATTCATAGCAAAAAATCTATAACTATGTATATAAATAACCTACCAATTTGCAGTTTAAAGTTCAGGGCCTTTAGTTGCTGATTCTCTGCTCTCAAGGCTTTGATTTCTTTTCTCATGTCATTTACAGGTATTGTGTCATTTTCTTAGTTTTTTCTTCTATTTTTTTAAGCAACAGCGTGTCATTTTATGTTTTTTTCAACCTAATTTGAGAGACAAAATTAAAGTCACAGAACAGCAAAAACACATGCGTAGTCTCTTAAACAATGTTAATATGATTTATCAGGAAGTTATACTTTACTGTTTTAAATCTCTTCTGGACTTGATGGTTGGCTGTTTTCTGGACTAAATATTATTTTCCTTTTTATTGCTCTCTTTCAGGCGGCTTGCACACCTCTTTTGCCTTTTCTCTGACTCCATCTGATTTAGACGTTTCAGTAGCTTGTGAAAGGTTCATTATTTCAAATGAATAGTTCAACCAGAAAAAATTAAATATGCATTCATTCACTTATTCACCAATCTCACCATTCAGCTTGAGAATAAGAGCAGGAGAGCTTTCATCTTCATACTTGACATCAACAACATCCCCCTTGTGAACTACAGACTGAAGAATGTCTTTTCTCCTTACAGTGTCCAGAGAAGCATCCATTTCTGTCCATTCAATTAATGCCCACATTTTGTCTATAATAGCAAAAAGGACTACATTTTAAAACAGACAGACAGACAGACAGATAGATAGATATTTTTTTTCCAATAGCAATACAAAATCGTTATAACTTCATTGTTGCTTAATGTTTCCATAGTAACATATTTGCATACATGTAACGTTAACTCTGTTAAGAAATCTTGTGTATCGGTATTTTTTCGATGTTTTCACTACGCCATTGTTTTAGTGTGTCTTTTATACGTTCAAGTATTTTAGTTGATGGAAACTTAAGTTTTACTTAATCGATTCACCAATTCTTGCTCCAGAATTTACAGCGTTTGACGCGTTTCCTCGAGTGCGTGCGCAAGTAACTATAGTAACCAAGAAACGGACCCTTAAAGCAACAAAGCTTACTTAAAATATTTTAATTAAAAGTATGAGAAGATCATGCCATAAACTTCCATAATAATTCCTGCAGAACATAACACAGTCACATGGAACAACCCTCCTGCAGGAATAATCCCTGACCTGTAGGATTTTCATTCAGTCCTACAGGATTTCTGCAGGATCCCTGCACATAGAACCAGTCATACAGGAACAACCCTACAGGACTTCTGCAGGCATGTACCCTGTCCTGTAGGATTTTAATTCAGTCCTACGGGATATCTGCAGGATCCCTGCACATTGAACCAAAATCCTGCAGGATTCCTGTAGGATTTTTTGTAAGGGTGGATAAATAGAAAGAATAAGAATGGAGGGGGTGTGGCAATGTTTGTGGATAAAAACTTGAACTTTAAGGTGGTAGACAGTATGTCATCTGGGCTTGATAATTTATTAGAATATTTAACAATTGAAATATTTATGGAGAAAAAGAAGAATGTTATCATAAGCTGTTTGTATAGAGCTCCAGGCACTAGAATAGAAGAATTCATTGATTGGATAGAGGAAACGTTTTATTGTGTGGTGGTTTGGGGTAATACATATAAAAGTAGGCTAACTTCTTTATTTTTGTTACAAAAAAGAGCAATTAGGTTAATTCATAATCCTGATTTTAGAGCTCACTCAAATTCTTTATTTTTAAATTCAAATACATTAAAGTTTGAAGATCTGATTCATTTTCAAACTGTACAAGTAATGTATAAAGCAAGATACAACCTACTCCCTGGGAATATTCAAAAATTGTTTTCTAATAGAGAAGGGAATTACAATTGTAACGCGTTCTCTAGGCAAGGAAGGAAGGAGGCGGGAACCGGCGAACATTTAACAAACTTTAATCTAAAATAAATAAACAATAAACAGCATTAAAACAGGCCGGCAGCACCTCACGTACGACTGCCGGCCACACGACCGTAAACAAAAAACTTCCGGGCCCGGTCCTCTCTCTTCGGCAGTCCCGTCGCTCGTCCTCTTATGCTCCCGGGCTCCCCCGTGAGGCATGCGGAACCGGTGCGCGTACAGCTGATACTCATTATCACTCACGCCACCGGCCCCGCCTTCCTCGCTACAGCAATTTTAGGAGGGAAGGTAACTTTAAACATATTAAGGTTCGCAGTACTTTAAAAAGTTTTTGTATTTCTGTATGTGGAGTGAAGTTGTGGAGTATATTAAGTCCGGTGATCAAGCGATGTTCAAGTATTATCCAGTTTAAAAAGAGGTATAAAAATATGATTTTTACAAGGTATAGGGAGGAAGAAGGGTCTTGACAAGGTGTTTTCATTGTTTACCTCAATTAAATTGTATATTAATTGATTGTTTATTTGCTTTTTTCTTCGGTTTTGGTTGTTATTTTTATTGTTTTGTTTGGGTTAGTTTGGGACATTATTCTTCTTCATGGTGAATATAAATTGAACTATGTGGGTTTTTCTAGTTCTGAGTTATTTAGAGATTAGATCGATTATGCTGATAATTGTGATTATTTTAAATTGTTAAGCATATGTGATAGAATTATAAAGATAAAAGGATGATTTTATTTGAGCAGTGGAGAAGGGGGTGTTATACAAGCAGATAGTCGTTTCTTCCTGCTCCTTTTCGGATATGTATACGTCAAGATTATTTTGTTATTTATTTATTAGGTAAAATTGAATTTTTTTTACATGTTAGAAATAAACGTTTTTTTCATTCATTCAAAACGAAACATCAAGTATTTTTCTTAACATGGCGCATTGTAGTCCACCGGAAGTTCAGCTGCACTGCAGCCTCTGGCGACGAGTGGTGGTAGCACAAGACCACTCTCTGTAATTATACATATGTTTTCAATGGTGTGTGCCACTAAATCCGTAAAAAACCATACAGACACATAGGTAGACATTTATGTGCAATGTAGACGTATACAGTTAATGAAATAAAGAATGTGTGTGTGTGTGTGTGTGTGTGTGTGCGTGCGTGCGTGCGTGCGTGCGTGCGTGCGTGCGTGCGTGCGTGCGTGCGTGCAAAGCTGACAGCAAGGGAGGTTTAACCACAACCCCCATTTAAATTCATAGTGAGAGCAGCTCGTTTTACACTTCTGATACAATTTTGCACCTTTGTTTCAATCTTTATTTGCTCGAGCAAGCAAAGTGAGACATACAGAGTTCATCTGTAGATGCCCAACGAATACATGTCTGACTCCATCTTTTATACATTGTTCTCAAGTTGTTATCACAGTTCAAACCAATCATGTTTTACCTGACATCATCTTCTACCAACCAGGTTTTACATGACATCACTTATTTTTATTAGTCCAGCCCCTTATGCCTCGTTACAGTTATATTTCATCCTGCACTTGCTACAGTTATATTTCCGGCCTACCATATTAAGATCTCCGGCCTACCATATTAAGATCTCCGGCCTACCATATTAGGATTTAATTGTAGGGAGCGCTCTCAATAACACATACGTATATCATGTGCTCTTTATCTTGACACCTTTCCGGGGGCTTTCGGACGTCTCAATAACACATACGTATATCATGTGCAATAACACATACGTATATCAAGTGCTCTTTATCTTGACACCTTTCCGGGGGCTTTCGGACAGTACATGATTTAACCTTGGTTTTATTAAAAATGAACTCATGGTTTAGCGTGATAATGATAAACAACCCAACGTTCTTAATTAAACTTCTCTACAAAAGTGTGTGTGGTGTACGTGCAGTTCCTGTCGTAGTTTGATAAGATATTTGGTGTGTACGCAGGTGTTCAAGTGTTCAAACTCATACATGAGACCCATAGCCCTTGTTACAATCAGAGAAGTATATGAACTCTATAACTTCCTTTAAATGTATTATTTATATAAGAAAACTATTTTATATAAGAAAACTCAGTAATAGAATATAAGAAAAGTCAATAATATGTCTAGAAAAACCACCATATAGGCTAGCTGAGTTTGATAAAAAGTTAAAAATACTAAGAGATTCTACAAATAAGCAAAGTGAGTGTCTAAAATAAAGGTTTATTGTTAGGTATGAGAATCATGAGAGACTGCTCTCACTCTGGTCATGGTCTGTTTGAACTGTTGCCATCTGGCAGGCACAGATCAGCCAAAACACACACTAGCTGATTTAGAGACAGTTTCTATCCCAGGACAATACATATCCTAAACAGTTATCTACAGTAAATGTTCAAATGTGATTCTGCTATCTCTCTGCACTTTAACATCTCCTTATCTGGTCTATTACCTTGTTGGTCATTTTACAGCGATTAGTCAAAATGCTGATTTGCCCATTTTTTGCACTTTTTTCATAATCAGAATCAGAAGAGCTTTATTGCGAAGTGTGCTCGCACACACAAGGAATTGTCTTTGGTGTTGGAAGCCTCTAGTACAGACATTCAACACAATGACAAGACAAATATAATAAGATTTACAGTATAAAAGATTCTAAAATATGCATATATAAAATAAAAGACTATTGTACAGAAAATGGTGGATAATAACATATTACACATATTAGAGACATTGTACAGGGTAGTATACAGTAGAATTTACATATTAACAGATTGTATGTACACTTGTGCTAATCTATAATGTTGAAAGTAGAGGTAGTGTTATATATATGTCGAAATAAAATGTAAATATAACAAGGCACTATAGTGCACACTATAGGAGTAGTGAAAGTGGAATATTGGTCTTAAGGAGCAGTTATCTGTTTAGGAGGGAGATTGCCTGGGGGAAGAAGCTGCTTCTGTGTCTGGAAGTCCTGGTGTTTGGTGCTCTGACGCGCCGGCCAGAGGGGCATTTTTGTTGTGTTATATTACAAATATTTATTTATGTCTTGTGTTTTGTGTTAGAGGTGCTCTAAGAATTTTGTTGTTTCTTTTGCCTGCAATGACAATAAAAGCTATTCATTCATTCCTATTCAGGCATTTCCAGAATCCATCCAGAATCTCCCAGAAATAAATCCATCCACATGTCCTAACTCCCCATTCAGTGAAGTAATCAAACAAACAAATAATCTATCCGTGCATTTCCGACCTACAATAAGTTAAAATAGTTTAAAAAGCTTAAAAAGACCGATTGCTGAGCAGCATACCACTCATGCGTCTGCCCTTAAAAGCGCCACCTATCTTGAATCGAATCAAACCAACAGCAGTAATTTTAATAGTTGTTTGCCATATATGGGTCTTTCTGCTAATTGGCTATTAAATATTGCCATATCTGGGCATATTGATGTGTGAGTGACCTCTGGTGTCACTCTGATGAGCTGTTTCCGCTCCCGTTTTATATAAATATAAAATCTATTTTTTTCCTATTTCATTTTTTAACTTTTAAATATACAAAATATTATTACTATATTAATATATTTCAAGCTATGTAACTTCTGTATGGGACGGAGCTTAAGTTCCAGAAAACTTCACAAAACTGTCCAAGGAAAAACACTGAACAAATATGATTCTCATGGTGAAATGACACCATATGGCTGTCCAAAAAACATTTGCCCAAAACCACCTGAATGTTCCTGCACACGTCTGTGAAAATGTTCTGTGGTCAGAATGAAACACGTTTGTGTGTGTGTGTTGTGGAAATATTATTCAGTTAGAAGTATGATTTAATTACCAATATAACCAATAAGTGTTTTCTTTCATTAAATCATTAAGCTGTGTGCTTTTATCATGTGCTTGCTATTTTACTCAGAGTGAAACCACAAAAGAGGAACAAGCTCTGTGTGTACGTGTAGAGTGAAACCACAAAAGAGGAACAAGCTTTGTGTGTATGTGCAGAAACAGAACAGTTTGTTTTGACAAGTCTAACTAAGTCAGCACACACACCCAAAGAGTCACACAGAGAAAGAATGTTATGAATTAATCCACTGCATATGTTTTAATTATAATCATGAGTTTTGATGTGTTTTATTGAATCATAGGATTAAGAAACAACGCTGCATAATTAAAGCATTAGAGGATTGAGTTTTTTGCTGAAAGTATGTTGACATGTTGTCTTGCCACATGAAACTGTCTCTAGGGGACACTTCCTGAAACTAGCAACTGACCGCAGGGTGCAAAAGATGTGTTGCAAAAGATGTTGTTTTACAGAAACTGGTGAAAAGGAGATGGAGTCAGAATAAACGTGGTTCACGGTGATTGGTTGCTAAGGAGCAATACTCCCTAGAGACAAAGGAGGAGTCAGAAGATGAGAACGACGTCAAATACTGAATAAATATGTGTGTTTTTGAATAATCTGGGTTGTTGGCTTTTGTGAGAGAGTGGAGATTTACTGACAACCCAAAGCTTTGTTACTCCTTTTTACATCTGATAATAAACTTCTAATCGATTTTGGAGAACGTCTCTGTGCAAATTTTTGAACATGCAGGACTGCCTCAAAAGTCCAACAGTGTGTGTGTGCGTGTGTGTGTTATGGGAAGGGTAAACCTTACAGTATGGGGACAAAATGTCCCCACAAAGATGGCAACATCCAAAATCCTTGTCCTTGTGGGGACATTTTTTTGTCCCCATGAGGAAACAAGCTTATAAATCATACAGAATTAACTTTTTTGAAAATCTAAAAGAGCAGACAGTTGTGTGTGATTGTTAGGGTTAGGGGTAGTGAATATGATATACAGTTTGTACAGTATAAAAACCATTGCGTCTATGGAATGTCCCCATAAAACATGGAAACCCAACATGTGTGTGTGTGCTGTGCGTGTGTGTGTGTGTGTGTGTGTGTGTGTTCATGTTTGTATATCCCGGTGGGCACCTAAACCTGAATACACACCAACACATGGGGACTCGTGTCACCGTGGGGACCAAAATTGAGGTCCCCAGGGGCAAAAAAGCTAATAAATTGTACAGAACAATATTTTTTACAAATCTAAAAATGCAAAAAGTGTTCTATGATCTTTAGGTTTAGGGATAGGGTTAGGGGATAGAATATACAGTTTGTACAGTATAAGTGTGTGTGTGTGTGTGTGTGTGTGTGTGTGTGTGTGTGTGTGTGTGTGTGTGTGTGTGTGTGTGTGTGTGTGTGTGTGTGTGTGTGTGAGTGTGTATGTGTGTGTTGTACAGATGGTTTAATGCAGCTTTGCAGCTTGGACGTCTTCCTGTTTTTCAGGGAACAATAAATTCAAATGTGTATCAGGACACACAAAGGAATGAACAGGGCAGCAGAAGTTTGCTAATACAACAAAAATAAAGTAACTGATAAATGACAAAAAGAGAAGAGTCCTGACATCCCGATATGATGTGATGTATCCCAACAGAGCTGTAGAGCTGTGTGCAGTCAACACAACTCACAAACATCTATAGACCCCTTTTTTGTTAGTAAACATTGTGACGCGTTTTCATCGGCGGAGAATAGGTGGAGGCAAAAATATTCCCCTGGCCGCTTTAACGCTAGCGAGCACTTGTTTTTTGAGGATCCGATTGAATTTTAATATGTACTGTAAGGTCAGTCACAGCCAGGAACTGTGACTGTTGTTGAAAAAGTAAACTTTAACCTGTACACGGTCACTCAATGGATGGACGAACTGTCAGGATTACGTTACCTCCAGTTAAGTGGTCTGACATCCACACATACCACATAGAGAAAGAAGCCAAGCGTGTCTAGTCAAGACAAACTGAGAGAGAATAATGTTACATAGATGCATGTACTAACAGTGGCAGACGTTAGCAAATGCACCTTGAACACACACACATAACATGAGCCTTCTCAGCTGTTCCCTCTCTTGGGTTCAGTGTTTCCCACAGAATTTTGTGAGACCTCTGGGGGGTCCGGGGGCATGCTCCCCCGTAAGAAAATTTTGCATATTTTAAAGGTAAATGCTGCAATCTGGTGCATTTTAAGAGCAAAATTAAGTGACTCAATCTGTAAGAATAGCTATAGTAGTTATTTAATCATTGGCTCTATATAGAAATGGTGAAAACAAACAGTTTTCTTTATGTTTAATCTCGGGTGGTTTGCTAACTGCTAGTTGTACAATTAACTAAGTTAGCTTGTATATGTGCTAAAAAAAGGTTAACGTTAACTGTTACGTGAAAAATAACTTAACTTGTTCCCGGGTCCTGATTAGGTGGTGATAGCCTACATGAGAAGTTTTTGGACACATACCCAAATCCATACCAACAAAAGACAATAGTTTATTAAGTGATATAATGTGTACACTGTAAATGCAAGCATCTTTGATGATCGTTTCTGTGAAGTCCGCTAGTTTTATTGTGTTTAACTACTATCGTCGTTTTTTTTGGCAATGGTATGTGTCTAAAATGTCAGATTCCCAGATAGCAAACATATTTGGGCCACATGTGAAAGTCATCTGTCACATCTATGGCATGGCTGAACTGTCATGGCTCTGCTTCATTTAGTCATGTTTTTCTTGGTCCTGTAGCAGAGCCATGACAAAGTCTTTGGTTATGTGTGGAGAGAAACATATTATTGTCCTTTTGACAATAATATACGTTCTCTCCAGTGTCTCGTCATTGGCTCCTCTCGTTTCCTTGTTATCTTTCCCAGAGTGTTTGATTACCCACACCTGCCCTGTGTCATTATCCCTCGTTTGTCTCTCCCTATATATACCCTCATGTTTCTTTGTCTTGTTGCTCGTGGATTGTTCTGTGCCTGTGCCTGTTGAAAGCCCTAGTCAAGTCAAGTTTTTTTTTTTAAGTTCTTTAGTAACGTTTGTGTAGTATTGTTCTTTTATCTTGTCTTAGTGTTTTTTGTCCAGTTAACTTTATTGTCTAGTTTTTGGTTTTCCCCATCGCGGGTCTTTGTTTTGTGTTTTGATTATTTAAATAAACGTTATCTGTTAACCCCTTCACTGCCTGCCTGCAATTGGGTTCTTCTTCCTGCCACATCCGTGACATGAACATATATGGGATAAATTTGGGCCGTATTCGTTTTGCCATAACTTTAGAAATGGCGGGAATGTTCAATTAGTTCACATCTTAGATTGGGGTATATGGCCCAGATAACAACAAACAAACGAGAACCACATATGTTTAAGATATGGCACACAGTGGGAAACATCAACTTGTGGCTGACATTTGGATTGTACTTGGAAAAACACATAAAATTTTCCACCGAAATCAAGTGTGTCCTGCAGTCCACACAGCACCTTTCTCTTCTTTCCTCATAACTTTTCACGTTTAGGTAAGTGATGTTTTGAAATTTTAAAGTTAATTATATGTAGCATTTTGTGTCAATATTGCATGTGATTAAAGATTTTGTAAATTGTTTCATTGAAAAAGCTATCAAATTGGTAAAAAAAGTGGGGTTTCCTCAGCTATAATGGTTAACGCTCATTAGAAAATTTTGTCTAAAAATGGACTCTCCGCAATCCAGACAGATCAAACTAGGCTCAAATTGACATACATGTTTTACAGTGCAGGTTTTTTCTTTTAATTGCTGTTTAAATTCTTATGTGAAGGCCTTATCAACAAAATCAGTGTTTAAAGGAAGTATGCAGTAATATAAAAGATGTCTAATGTCAGTATATACTTTTCCCAACAGATTTCCCTTCAAATGATCCCTACAGAATAAATCCAGAAGGAGAATTGTTAAAGGAGTTACTTTATTAATGATGTAATTAGTGAATTTACTTTTAGAATGTTAGTTTACTCTTCACATGTTTTAGTGTACATAAATTCAAGGTATAGACTCTTGAATGTTAATTATTTAAAAAAAAAACTGCATACAAATGAATACAGAGTACCTGTAGATATTTGAGTACATGTAACATGACAAAAGCAAATGATTTTGAATACATTTGTGTAGTTGAGTGTTTCATTTGCTAGAGGGTTAAAATGGCTTTTGCATAGTCTGTAATAAAAAAATAAAATTTGAGTTTGTGTTTAATATTGTTTGATTGTGTTTATTGATTTTTTTAAATGGTGTGATGTAAATATGGTTAAATTCTGGGAGAATTCTGGCTTTTGGTCTATCAGCCACATGTGGCCCACATAAGGGCCGTCAGTCCTTTACTGAACTCAGCCAAACAAGAATGACAAATAAGGTGGGCCACAGGTCAGCAGTTTATTTGGGCCAGATCTGCATCAAGGAAATTTGCTGACAGGCTCGAGCCTTCACTCTGTCGATTCTGGCACTCAAAAACACAGCAAGATGATATTTTAAACTCCTTATGTAGCCGACTCTGTGCTGATTTGTGTTGGCTGCCTCCAGTTTTCCCATTGTTTTGCCTCCAGCTAATTCTGTGACGTAATCGTGACGTTGGCTCAAAAGATGATAGCGTCACATTTATGGGGAGTAGGGTTGCGAGCCGAGAACCGGGTCTTATCCAGAATCCAGAATCTTTAACATCCAAACACGGTTCCCATGACTGTACACGCACTCCACAGGTGCGCAGTGTCGCGTCTTTAACTGATGAGCACGCGCGTCTTTGATATCGCGTTGTTTTGTCTGATTGGACACAGCTCCCCTTGCCACTACATTATAAACTAGATGAGGTTAAAGTTTGTGAACAAACTTTATGTTGGCTTGAAAAAGACAGAGGGAGAGATAGAGGGAGAGAGACCACAACCAGGCAAAATGTATGTGGTTTATTAAGTTTCTTATTAGAACTTATTAGGTTTTGCTGGATGGACGGACGGACGGACGGACGGACGGACGGACGGATAGATAGATAGATAGATAGATAGATAGATATGAGTGACCTATGAGTGAAACGAACCAACTCCCGTGTCTCTATGATGTTCTGATGCAGAGATATACATATTGCTAATTGGTTGCTAGGCTAACATGTTTGGTTGCTATGGGCGTGGCTTGGCATCTGCAATTGATAGTACTCTAACCTATGAGTGAAACGAACCAACTCCCGTGTCTCTACGATGTTCTTATGCAGAGATATAGGTTTTGCTAAACGGTTGCTAGGCTAACCTGTTAGGTTGCTATGGGCGTGTCTTGGTATATGCAAATTGATGATGCTCTAAGCTATGAGTGAAACGAACCAACTCCTGTGTCTCTACGATGTTCTGATGAAGAGGCATAGCTTTTGCTAAATGGTTGCTAGGCTAACCTGTTTGGTTGCTATGGGCGTGGCTTAGTAGAAACCAATTGATGATGCTTCAAGTCCCAAGTGAAACAAACCAACCCCCATGTCTCTATGATGTTCTGATGTAGAGTTATAGGTCTTGTTAAATGGTTGCTAAGTTAACATGTTTTGTTGCTATGGGCGTGGCTTCGTAGCTTAATGAAGTTTCAGGGATACTGATTGGTTGCCTGAGCCAAATGAGCCCACCCCCTCTAGTCACAGTCTGTACGACACTGTGTTGCAAAGATATCCATCTTGACTTTTTATAATGGGAGTCTATGGGAGTGGTTGCTAGGTTGCTGTAAATGGTTGCTATGGGCGTGGCTTCGTAGCTTAAGTACGTTCCTGGGATACTGATTGGTTGCCTGAGTAAAATGAGCCCACCCCCTTGTCTCTAAGTGGTTGTACTGCGAAGTTATTCAACATTTGACAGTTATGACGCCTTATGTGGGCATGTTTCCTGTCCCATTATAAGTCAATGGGGAATTTTGGGGTCTCTTACGCCCCAGAGGTACAACTTACACTCCACTGTGAGGAAAGTTTTTACAGAGCCTGCCAGATAGATAGACGATGGATGGATAGGTAGAGAGATGGGTGGATGGATGGATGCAGAGGCGTATTAAGACCTCATGGTGCCCCTGGGCAACAGCCCCAGAGGTGCCCCCCCATCAACCCACACGCAAGAATCCACTCATTAAATTATTTATATATTAAAAGATTTTATAAGAATGAAACTCAGCAATTTACAATATACTATTTTACAAGAATTATACATTAACATGACACTTTTGTAGACTATAACACAAAAACAACTCTTTTCCATTAAGTATTTTTAACAATTAGGCCTACTGTAGTTAAGGGGCACCTGCTTTCTGTTGTAATGTTACATTTCAGGTTTTGATGTAATTTTAAAAAATCACTAACATTTTTTTAACAAGTGTAAATGTTGTGCGTGCCACAAAATGGGGGTACAGGGACACACACACGCACACGCACACGCACACAATAGTTTGCATGTATGTATTCACATTAGGGGGACAATGGAACAATGTACAGATTTTCAGGACATTGGGACTTTAATTCACCAAAGTGGCATTCACCAGATTACAATGTATAGCAAGGTTATTCATAAAAATAACATGAAACGTTATTGTTACTATTTTAACTGCTATACAGCTATTCAAACGCTCTATTTAAGCACAGTATGTGTATATTCTTCTTACTAAACGATCACATAAGTACTAAGATAAAAGTGTACTCCACTAAAAAGGACACATATGAATTGATTGCTATAGTGATGACACCGACCGTTCTTCACTTTCACTTTAAAACCCAGGTTTGGATCTTCAATAGTGGCCTTACCTCCACGTACTATTATTAGCATACATTATCGGCACTATAACATCTTATTTCTGACGCATGCCATGTATATATACCTTTATTAATCAGTGCTAATCCCCGCATTTTTAGTCTCCGCTACAACAATGCGCTCTGCATCGTTCCCGCTTCCATCTGTTTGAAGATTAAATGTAGCTACACGAAAGACGACTCGCCTAATAGCAGTCACTTGTGATTGGCTGAATGTTAATTCACTCAAATCTATGTAACTAACCAGATAACATGGGCGGGAATTTTGGCGGAGGTTTGTCGAAAAAGTGCGGAGGACAGAACCATTTTTATCTGAAAGTGGGGGTTTTCCCGCACATGGTGCCACGCCTATTTAGCGCAGATGCGTGACTTAAGTCTTAAAAAACAAGTGCTTATGTACATTTATAAAAAATATATATTTTGTATTGCGGGTTTATTTGGTGCCCCTAAAGTCTTGGTGCCCCTGGGCACTTGCCCAATTGCCCATATGGTTAATCCGCCTCTGGTGGGGATGGATGGATGGGTGGATGGATACATACATAAATAGATGGATAGATGGAATGGATGGATGATGATGGATGGATGGAGGTGGATGATGGTGATAGATAGATAGATAGATAGATAGATCCCTGTTCTCGTGGACGTTGCTCGGTGGCTTTGGTCGGGGTCACTGAGTGCAGCATGACACGTCAGAGGAGATCTGGCCCTCCCGGCTGAGCCTGGTTTCTCCCGAGGTTTTTTTTTCTCCATTATTCAGCATTGGAGTTTGGGTTCCTCGCCACAGCAGAGCAGTGTTGGCTTGCTCACCGGGAGACTGCATTTATTTATTAGATATTATTTATTATAATGATCTTGCTTGGTCTATAAACACCATGCACTGTGCTGTGTTTTACCTTTCTGTGTTTTTCTTATTTGCTCCTGTAAAGCTGCTTTGGAACAATGCACATTGTGAAAAGCGCTATATAAATAAAATTGAATTGAATTGAATTGAATAGATAGATAGATAGATAGATAGATAGATAGATAGATAGATAGATAGATAGATAGATAGATAGATAGACGATGGATGGATGGATAGGTAGAGAGATGGATGGATGGATGGATGGATGGATGGGTGGGTGGGTAGATAGATAGATAGATAGATAGACAGACAGACAGACAGACAGGTAGATAGGTAGAAAGAAAGAGTGTGCGTGCGTGTGTGTGTGTGTTTGCGTGTGTGTGAGTTTATGAGACAGAATGATAGAGAGACAGAAAGAGAGAGGAGAGATTTAGGTGAGTGAGTGTTTATGTTTGAGAGTTGACAGTTGAAGTTTGAAAGTAAACATCGTTAGCTGAACATTCTATCATTGTAAGTCTATGGGATTTTTTGGGCCACTTAATCGGCTTTTTTAGGAAAACCGTAAGTCTGATCCCTTAAAAAAGATATAGCACACTTCCTCAGACCAGACTGAAGGTTTGTGGAAAGTTTGGTGGATGTAGCTTGAAAGCTCTAGGAGGAGTTAAAGTCAGAAAATTTAGTCTCAGAATAATAATAATAATAATAATAATAATGTTTAAGTGCAACATCAGAATGTTGGCTTGTTTCTCAAGCCAACATAATTACATTATAATTGTCCCATATTGTCATTAATATACATACTGATTTCCACCTGGACCACTAAATAGACTATTGTTATGCATGTATGAGGGTTAAATTATTTAGTGTACATGTAATTTCAAGAGTGATAAGCAGAGTGATGTAAAATATTCTATTTCATTACATTTTAAATGTAAAAAATGTGGAGACCACCCATTGCATCACACCCTCTCCTGGCTGCATTATTATTTGTAAAAAAAGAGACTTTATAGGGTGTGTGCATGGTTATAAGTATGACAGTCAACATTTAAAAACAATATTTTGTTTAATATTTCATTTATTTAGGGAAATGAACAAGTGCCTTATAGCCCTCAAGGAACATATTTGGCCAACCATCTTATTTCTGCTTGAAAAGCATAATGTTATTGATAGTGTAAAAACATCAACTTTGAAGAACGTGATTGATGGACTAGCATTACTCAACATTACTTACTACCTTACAGCCACACTACAATCAATGAAGGTAAAGTGGTTAAAAAATCCTTATAGTTAATTTAAATGGAACTGGGAATCATTGGGCAAAACTGGAACCGGAATCTGAAAATTGCTTACGATAGCTACTCGACCATAGCGGGGAGGAAAAAAATGTCCAAAATTATATTTTGTTAAAGGGGTCATATGGCGGAAGTACTTGTTTTTCTGTGTTTTTGGTGTGTTATAAGTTGCCCATGCATGTATTAGACACGTAAAATTGCACAAATGAAAGTGTGGGAACAAAAGATGCATTCTATCTAAAAGCGAATGCTCAACCAGACTTGCCTGAAACGCTTCGTGTAACCACACCCCGGCGAATCTACGTAACATGATTTGACTAAGACCGCCAAAATCTACACGTAGTTAAGGTGGGCGTAATTGTAAATCTCATTGTATCGCCTGTCAGTACAATTGCTTTGGAACCTGATGTTCCGAATATGGTAAGAGGCGTTACATTTCCGTGAAATGCTTGCAGTATTTGAACAATCACTACGCACTGGTGAACTGACCAATCATAGCACACCTCGCTTTTCAGAGCGATGAGCTTTGTAAAAAATCAGCGCGTTTCAGAGAGGCGGGGCAAAGAGGAGATACAAACATGCACGGTATGTGGAAAATACAACGTTTTTTAAACTTTAAATGGTGTATACACATTGAGTTACATCTAAAACAATGCCGTGCAATATGACTCCTTTAATAAAGTTCCACTTTTTTGTCCGGCATTACAAATTATTTTTAATGTTTTCAAGATAAAAGTCCAAGTGCTTAGTCTGATAGTGTTTGTCACATGTAAACTCATTGTCATGTTCACAATCCTGAATGAAACCACAAACCCATAATCTCCCCAGTGTTGTTTGCATTTGTCTTCCATGTTAAGTGACAGACAGAATGATAAGAAAACATCACACGTTTAAGAGGTATTCTTATGTTCTTACCAGAAAAACTGGTTATTGAAATAACGAACTGCTCATGAGGATTCAGGTCTTTACTTTTTTAATAGTTAATGCCAATATTTGGAGAACAATGGCTGGTGGTCGCACAATATTTACTCAAGATTCACTAAATCATTAGAAAGGTTTGGCCTTACTTATCCAACACCAGCACAACATTTGAGTACTATTTATTGGGTCTTTGTTTGTATACATCTGTAGTTAAAAGTGCTTTACTACTAAAGATTATCAGTAGCATTCCTCTTCTTGTTCCACTCAATGGGGAGTGAGTAAACACTGCGCAAGCTTAAAAACATTGTCTAATGCATTCATAAAGGTACAGTACACATCAAGAATGTCAGAAACTAAAGGAATCAGTGTAAGAAGTCAAAACAGAGCTTTTAAACATCTTCATGAACACATCAACACACAATACACTGATGAAAGTCACACACACGCACACACACACGCGCACACACACACACGCGCACACACACGCGCACACACACACACACACACAATACTGAGGCAAAGGAAAGATTCCGGATCAAATCTACTGCTCTCATCATTCATGTGAAGGGAGAAAAACTACAACACATTTAGACAAACAAGCAGCATACCCGTAAGATTTCAAAACACGGTTACAACATCTGACGAATAGTCATGCCATCAGCTTATGAGATCAAAATGTGTAAATCTATACAGCACTAGTTACAAAAGCTACGTCCAATGATTGTCTCATACAGTAACAAAAATAAAGCCTTCAATCACCACTGACTTTCACACACATGTCCCACCTGTTTAAAATATTGTATGAATATCTGCTTTCAAAGTTACATATAGTTTAAATGATGCGTTATGTATTAGAAAAGCGACTGTGATAAAACAATACAGTCTCTTCTATGATACCGAATCATAAAAACAATATCGGCGTGAAGTGACCCTGCTCACCAGTAAACTACTGATGGTGTTTATGTAGCTGTCTGTGATGAATCTCACTTTCTCTACTCACACACAACAATACAGAGCGTGAGATGAAAAATATTCCTAAGAGCCACGGCGAATGAACCAGATCTCATTTCTGCGCTGAGGAATACCAGGATTTTCATAAACAGCCACCATGTAGTGATCTCGATGAACATCTCCAGAGTTTCCCAACAACTCCCACAGAATGCTGATCTGACGCGAGATTGTCTCCTCTGTTGTGGTCCCATAGAAAGCCCTAAAGAGAGAGAGAGAGAGGGTTCATTCATCATCTAGATAGTGTGCACACGTCTTGAGTATCACAGTATAAAGTTAACTGTCCATGTCGTGAAGTAGTGAATAAATGAGTTCAGATTCAAAACCCACTTAATCCAACGACCGTTTTTCATTGAAATGAGCATTTTTCACTCCAACATTTACTTTCAGCAATATCGGCTATTTCAGAGCGGGCAGGGCAGAGTGGGGTATTCAGGGGGGTTTGAAGCAAAATGATTTGAGTAATGTGTGCAGAGCATGTACTCAACATCATAATCTCGTTTTTGATACAGGTGGTGTTTTGCATCTGAGCTCTTCATATGCACCTTTAATTCACTTGTGCATCAGCGCATTTAATATTATGACACTGCTCAGCAACCATAACACAACCTCCATAACATTTTATGAGTGAATTTTTTCAGTTCTGACATCAGACATCATGTAAAATGATCAGTCATATTAACTAACTAAAAATAAGCGGCAGCTTTTGTCATCAACTTCAGAGTTTTCATCTTTGATGGCCCCCAGAATATTTTCCTATATAAATATTTGAACATCCTCTGCATTAAAAAATATTATAATAATACTAACATTTTACACTGGTCAGCTGTAGTGCCCTTGTGCTCCACCAGAGGGTACTATCCACATCTCCCAGACTGTTTATTTCACAGTCAAGTCACAGTTTGACAGTCAGATTATATAGGTTATATAGACTTTTAATATAGATTTTTTTTATTTCTATTTTTATTTTTCCATGTATGGTTCAACGTATCTACTGCAGGTTTTTAATATAGTTTATAAGTGAATACTGTAGTATACTGAGGTATTTTTTCATATGGGCAAATATATTACTATTGTATAGTAAAGGACGGAAAACACAGAATCCAGAAAATTTTAAAGAGAAAAAAATGAATTTGGGAACAAATATAACAGATTTCTTATTGTTGTTGTGTCATCCCTCATATTGCAAGCCATATCTCTCCGGCCCCTCATTTGGGATGCTTTTCATGAACTGGCCCCCATGACAAACTAATTGAATAGCCCTGTTATATAATAAATCTAAAGTGAACAAGCGTCAATGGTTTTGTCAGTTTGTTGTTCAGCGTGACAGAAGCGTTCTTTCACCTGGCTATGACTCTGATGGTATCTCTGTGGATGATGCTGATATCTGGATCTGCGGCCTCCGGTGAGTTGGCCTGGAATTCAGCAGGCAGATAATACGCCGTCAACACCTCTTTCATAAAGTTACTGCCGTCCTCTGACATTGTGACCTTATTCACGATGGGTACAGACATGCCCAGATAGCGTCCTGCAGAAACAAAACACCCCAATGTGAATACTTTAAACCAGATAAACACTGAACATCAAGAACAAAAGAATGAAGGCATGAATAACCACCAGCTTTGCTAGAACTGAATGTGTGTGTGTACCTGTTGAATTCTCTTTACAGATGAAGCGCATGAGTTTCATGAAGGCATTGGAGATGCTTTGCTCATACAGTGTGTCTCCTTTACTGACACATGCCCACTTTCCCTCAGGATACACTCTCTCCTCGTACAACACCTCACCGAGCTGCACAAACACACATCATTCATCTCTTCAATGACGTCTCACAAACATTCACCATCTACAGTGAACATTACGGATGTGCATCTCCATAACTGAGGCCGATGCGACGTGCATAGCAGACAATGCGATACTTTAAAGATACAAATGAAGCAGCTACCGATGCGATCCAATACGATTTATCCCTATTACGATGCAGTGCGATCCGATTTCGATTCGTTTCAATACAACACAATGCAATACGAAGCAATGGGGGAAAAAATTATGCTATGCAATTCAATATGTACCCCTGCCCAAAACACAATAGAATATTTCATGGATAGTAATTGGTAAAGTAAATGGGGGCAAATTTTGAAGTGAACTACTCCTTTAATGGTTATAATGGGAATAGTGTTGGTTTTATTGGAAACAATATTAGTGTCTACTCCTAAAATGGTAGTCAAAAGTGCCCCAGAACGGTTTGCTTTCCTAAATTCTTCAAAATATCTCATTTTGTGTTTAACAGAACAAAAAAATATACAATTATTTTTCCTATTACGGTAGTCAATGATGTCCCAGGTATGTCAGTTGGTTACATTTTTCCAAATATCTTTCTTTGTGTTCATCAGAACAAAGACATTTCTACAGGTTTGAAACAACTTGAAGATGAGTAAATGAAGACAGAACTTTTTGGGTGCACTATCCCTTTAAGGAAATGGGCGGGCTTAAATAATTCTGTAACATCAGTAATGTTCAGTGAATCAGAGATCTTGACTGTGTTTGATGAAGTGATTCTGTAGTGAGTGTAATGAGACACACATGACCTGATTTTACCTTCTCATGTCGGGACACGGTGACAAATGGCACCTGCTCCTGTTCCGATGACTGATTCCTTCTCGTCATCTCCTGAATGGGTCCGCGCATCTCTGTTAACACAAAGCACAGTCAGTTTACTCCTGATGTGAAGTCAACGCTGTTTTCAGGTCAGCTGACATGGATCCATGTGTGTTTTTATTGGTGAGTGCTTTACCTGTGGGCACAGACACCTGATGTGTCCGTCCCACGGCCTGCCAATGAGCATACATCCGGTCCTGCTCCTCTTCATTCATTGGCTCAGATCTGTCAGTGACATCATCGTCCAGCTGCTCATCGTCCAATCCCTCGAGATCCTCTAGAGAGATGAGAGCCATTGTGTCGATTGTGAGAGAGAACAACAGCCGTTCGGTCAGGAAGCTCTTAAGAGAGAAACAAAGCAAATGACATGATTTCAAAATCATGAACAAAATTCAGTCTTTCACATGTTCCTCACTGCACTGTACACGATCCATTGATGCACATTATTTTATACGAGAAATTATTGTTTTTCATCAAAATAACACTACTGAAATGAACTAGCTGCCATCATACAAGTCTGTATGATCCACACATCACAATCCATTACATTTCCACCATACATTGAGATTATTGTTGAATAGTACTAGTCAGACTTGACTGAACTGAACACACGAGTCATATTTTTCCACCCTCTATGTCCCTTTAGTGGCTCAGTCGCACCTGGTTTGACAGAATGAGATAACTTCTAGATAAAGAAAGACCTGTATATCAAAATTATAGTAACTGTTGAGTTTTAAGATAAACACTTTTAATATGAGAGGATCCACACGCTGCCGGTGTCTCGGTGCGACTGTACATGTCTTTATTGAACACTGTGTGGCACGCTTGAGCATGCAAGGACTTGTCAGGTAAAATGTCATTTCACTTTATGTTTTATGAAATTTGGACAAATAACGGACAGTAGTGTTTTGTTTTAGCGTGATAATTTGAAAAAAAATTACTTTAGATCAAATCCCTTTATTGTCTCTCAACCATATACACAAGTATATACACAAGTCAGATTTGATATTAAAATGTGTGTATGTTAATGAATTCCAATCACTCGTAAACAGGGTGCGCATGCACGATCATTCACAATTAGCATAATCCCCGCCTATGAATTACAGCTACGCAAATTACGTATCTAGGAATGCCGGAATCCTCTGGACTTCATTATCTAGTTTGGCTACATTATATTGCATAAAGGCATAAGTTACTAATAGGCTACATGCTTACCAATAAATTAATCAATTAAACTGTGTCCACCAAAGCGTTTTTAGCCAGCTAAAATAATAATACCTGGTGCTCTTCTGAAAACGACCAGCTGGTGGCGCCTGAGAACTCTTTGGGCGCACTGCGCGTTATTCCGGAGATGCGTTGGTTGATGTGATTTAGAATATCGGTAAACAGTTAGCCTACTTGTAACTAGTATCTTATTTTAAAGAATATTACTTAATATGAAAATGCAGTAACCATTAATATTAACTTCTGCCTTGTTGTGTATAATGGTTGGTCAATGTAGTGTTTGTCCCGCCTCTTCTCCACTGTGATTCGACGGCTGTGTAAAAAAGGACAGTGACGAGCTCTGCGTTTTCCTCAAAGTTAAAAAGTAAATAAATCATAAAAGACAGGGCAAAAGAACTCGCGAAATATCATTATACATAGTGCATCAAAATGCAGTGTCATCAGTTTGTCTAAAAGAATACAGAAAGTTACGTGCGGTTTTATGCACTATTTACATGTGGTATTGAGCAGGTGTACATTTATTTCGTAACAACTAACATTTTGAAAATACGAACATTTTCATGAATCTGAAAATTTGCGTCAAAACGACTCTACGAGCGATTTACACAAAAAATCGTTCTGCTCGTGTTTCATGAATGAGGCCCAATGTGCATAGTGTACAGTGATTGGTACGTATTGTTCTGAGTGTGTGATGCTGCGTTCCCACCAAACGCGAATGAAGCATTAAACACGAGTGATTTACATGTTAATTCAATGCAAAGACGCGATAGGACATCCTGCGGCGCGAATGACGCGGAGTGAATTGAGTGTTTCGGGCATTTGACGCAAGTAACGCGTGATTCGTGCGAATCGCGCGAGTTGAAAAATCTGAACTTTATCGAAAATTCGCGCCGCGTTAACCAATCAGGAGCTTGCTCTAGTAGTGACGTGATTATGACGTAGCGAGCGGAGGCAGAAATCCGAAACAACAATGGAGACAAAATCATCGTCGCTGTATGTGGATATCAGGAGCTGTACGATACATCTTACTTTTATCGAAACAGGAATAAAAAGGATCTTGTATGGACGAAAGTGAGTGAGGAGGTCGGACAATCTGGTAAGTTGTAAAAAAACGATCTTTACTCAATTTGAGCTATATATATGAAGAGCTCTTTTCCAAAACGCTATAAATCCATTTGAATAGTTTTTATGAAAATGACATTTTTTTACCTAGACCCATACATTTTGTTAATATTCAATTTATCCTGTTAAAATGGTCTGTTGGCTCAGTCTGAACATGTTAAACAATGATTGTTAAATGAAACAACAATATTGTCGATTATAAATTAAAAGTTTATTTATATTTTTTCAAAACGCTACAAATCCATCCTTTTTTTCCAAAAAAATGTTGGTTTATGTCTTTTTAAAAACAAACAAACAAGAGAACATGCAACATATGACATCAGGGACTCATACTATAAATTAATATAAATCAAATAAATGCAAATGCATGAAATAAATAACAGCCAAATAGAATAAATAGTAACAAACTAAATAGTAAAATAAAATAAATATTTTCAATTTCATGTTTCAATATTGTCCACCACATAAAACAAATAATTTAAAAATAACACGCATACAAATACCACTAATTAAATAAAAATATTTTCGGACGCTGCCTTTTCACTCGCGTTATGTCCAGGAGATGAAGTATGGCCCTGTCCTGGTCAACCTTGTTTGGTCTTTCATAAAACTTTGAAATTCATCATCAGGTCTTCCGGTGACAGCTTCTCGGCCTGCCAGAAACCGGTTGCACCAGCCTTGTGTTGACATCCCACAGTGGGTATTAACGCGCCACCGAGTGACGAACCTTTTTTTGTTGTTTTTTGTGATTTTCTTTGTCCAGTCGGCGTTTTCTACTCCCAGGTGTAGGTCTCACTGGCTCATCCAGGCCATCAAAAGTGTTATTAGAGTTTAAAGCACTCATTTTGAAGACTGAGCACAAACAAACGCTTCAAAGCGTCGCCATGTTGGATTGCATCGAACGAATTCTGATTGGTCGAGAGGACATATCGCA